>NC_056621.1:24171511-24171603 GCF_018340385.1 Cyprinus carpio | reverse complement strand
TAAAAACTTCCAAGTTAGTTTTTCTCCATTTGCGCTCAAGACAACGAGTTTCTTTCTTGAGAGAGTGGGTATTACTGTTGTACCATGGCACT
>NC_056621.1:24148561-24171272 GCF_018340385.1 Cyprinus carpio | reverse complement strand
TGTAACTTGGAGCTTAACCAAATCCTGGCAACTCCTCCTTCCCCAGGCCTTCCCCGCTGCCTTGCTCCCTCTGGGATATCTGATTTCCCATCCTCTGTTAGGTTTTCCATCAATAATTGTTGGATGAAGAAATTTTTGCACGTGTCGTGAATGGAATAATAAACCCCAGAGGGTCATACTGACGAGCAAGTACCCGATTATACCCAACATAGCAAAGTTAGGACAGTATACTCCAATAGATGGGTGCTTGTAGCTCAAGTATCTGCAAAGCGATGCCAACTTAGTACAATTCAAATTCAGTTTTCAATTCAAGTTTATGTAATATAGGCGCTTTTTTTTTGTTTTTACGATACAAAATCTTGCAAGCAACTTTACAGAAAGTTAAGTTTCTACAATATTTAGTAGTAGCTTATCAGTGGTGACTGTCGTGTTATGTGCATATGGCAGAAATGTTCCGAAAAATCAATAAAAGACGTAAACAAACAGACGATTAACACACTATTACCGAGCAATTATGCAATCAAACTTATAGCAAAGTGTGGTAGTTCTGTATGTTGTCTCTGGGTTAGCGTCATCTGAGGTCCTCTGAGAGGTTGGCATCATCTCTTCTCAGGTGTTCTGGATCCAGACTGGAGCTTGTGTAAATCCTAGTTACAAAACAGAGAAACAAATAGAGACATAATTAGCATAGCTGCTGTTCCAGCCAAGTAAAATTAATTAGTTTAAGCCCAAGCTAAAGAATAATAATGCGCATTTTTGATCAGATATAACTGCAGTCCAAAATTATGAGATGCATTATTTGAATGCTTGGCCAAACAGGTGTTTTTTAAATCTAGATTTAAACAGAGGAAGTGTGTTTGAACCCCGAACATTATCAGGAAGGCTATTCCAGAGTTTGGGAGCCAAATGCGAAAAAGCTCTACCTCCCTTTAGTGGACTTTGCTATCCTAGGTACTATCAAAAGTCCAGCGTTTTGTGACCTTAGGGAGCGTGATGGGTTGTAACGTGGTAGAAGACCTAGTTAGGTACGCAGGAGCTAAGCCCATTAAGGGCCTTATAATTAAGTAATGAATATTTTGTAACTGATACAGAACTAATAGGTAGCCAGTGCAGAGACTGTAAAATTCGGGTAATGTGAATCATATTTTCTTGACCTGGTAAGGACTCTAGGCGCTGCATTTTGGACTACCTTTAGCTTGTTTATTGAGGATGCAGGACAACCACCTAGCAGTGCATTACAATAGTCCAGTCTAGAGATCATGAACGCATGAACTAGCTTTTCTGCATCAGGAACAGGTAACATGTTTCGTAGCTTGGCAATGTTTCTAAGATGGAAGAATGCTGTTTTTGTAACTTGGAAATATGATTTTCAAAAAGACAAGTTCTGTCTAATATAACACCCAATTTTTGACAGTAGGGAAGTAACAGTACATCCGTCTAATTGCAAATTGTAATCTACGAGATTCTGTGTAATGTTTCCTCTGGTCCAATAAGTAATATCTCTGTCTTATCTGAATTTAATAGGAGAAAAATTATTGGTCATCCAATCTTTTATTTTTAACACACTCTGTTAGCTTAGATAATTTTAGAAGTTTCACCTGGTCTTGGTTGAGATATATAGTTGAGTATCATCAACATAACAGTGGAAACTGATCCCGTATTGTCTAAGATATTACCCAGGGGCAACATGTAGATTGAAAATGAGCAGAGGACCTAGGACAGATCCTTGTGGCACTCCATATTTTACTGGTGATAAATGAGATACCTCCCCATTTAAATAAACAAAGTGGTAGTGATCGACAGGTAGGATCTAAACCATCTTAAAGCCTGCCCTTGGATACCTGATAGTTTCTATCTATCTATGAATATGTCGTGATCTATGGTGTTTTTTTGAACGCAGCACTAAGATCAAGTAAAACTAGCAATGAGATGCAGCCTTGGTCTGATGCAAATAAGCAAGTCATTTGTAATTTTAACAAGTGCGAGTTTCTGTGCTATGATGGGGCCTGAAACCCGACTGAAAATTCTTCATAGAGATCATTTTTTGCAGGTAGGAGCAC
Organism: Cyprinus carpio; assembly: GCF_018340385.1. Taxonomy (NCBI): domain Eukaryota; kingdom Metazoa; phylum Chordata; class Actinopteri; order Cypriniformes; family Cyprinidae; genus Cyprinus; species Cyprinus carpio. Next base: position 24,169,212 of record NC_056621.1, on the reverse strand, counting down.
AATTGAGCAGACACAAATTTTTCTAAAATTTTAGACATAATGGAAGATTTGAAAATGGGTCTGTAATTTGCCAGTTCACTAGGATCTATTGTGGTTTCTTAATAAGAGGCTTAATAACCGCCAGCTTGAATGGTTTTGGTACGTGACCTAAAGATAACGACGAGTTAATAATATTGAGAAGCGGTTTTTCTGCTACATGTAACAACTCTTTCAGTAATTTAGTGGGTACAGAATCTAATAAACATGTTGTTGGTTTAGATGCAGTGATAAGTTTATTTAGCTCTTCCTGTCCTATAGTTGTAAAGCACTGCAGTTTATCTTTGGGTTCGATGGATAAAACTAAAGTATTAGACGCTGTAGAATCTACATTTGTTATTGTATTTCTGATGTTATCTATTTTATCAGTGAAGAAATTCATAAAGTCATTACTATTTAACTGTGAGGGAATATTTAGATCGGGTGGCATCTGGCTATTTGTTAATCTAGCCACTGTGCTAAATAAAAACCTTGGATTGTTTTTGGGTTGTTTTCTATGAGTTTGTGGATATGCTCAGCCCTGGCAGTTTTTAGAGCCTGTCTATAGCTGGACATACTGTTTTTCCACGCAATTCTAAAAACTTCCAAGTTAGTTTTTCTCCATTTGCGCTCAAGACAACGAGTTTCTTTCTTGAGAGAGTGGGTATTACTGTTGTACCATGGCACTGTACGTTTTTCTCTAACCTTTTTCAATTTGATGGGGGCAACAGCTTCTAATGTATTAGAGAAGATAGTGCCCATGTTGCCAGTCATTTTATTCTAGTTCATGTGTATTTTGGGTACACAGAGCAGTTGAGATAAATCAGGCAGGTAATCTGTGAATCTGTCTTTGGTGGCTGGAACAATAGTTCTGCCCAGACGATAACGCGAAGCTATATAGTTATTATCATCAATACTCAAAATGCACTATACAAGGAAATGGTCAGTAACATCATCACTTTGAGGGTACAATATCTATGTCAGTAAGATCGATTCCATGCGATATAATTAAATCTAGTGTATGATTAAAACGATGAGTGGGCCCCGGTGACATTTTGCTTTACTCTCCAAAAGCGTTTAAGAGTCCAAGAGTTCCCTCGCATGGATCTGTGCAGTCATGACTTAACCACAGGTCAGTATCTACTGAACGAGCTTCAGCTGGTAAGTGGTCAGTCACAGAGACATGGTTACTGGCCCACTGTTGAATCTCAAAACCTCCTTCAGCCAAGGAAGAACGCAATTTCATATCATCTCCTTGGCCTCTTTAGTAGTTGGAAAACTTTGTAGACAATTATCCACATAAAAGGAATGCAAGACAGAAGACTGCACATCTTAAAATTCGACAGGAAGGTTTTTGAACACATTTCTGGAGAGCATATATGGCACAACAAGGACTACATGTAGCACCAAAAGGCAAAACCTGCCATTCATAGACATCGACTGGATCTTCTCTTCTCATATCTCGCCACAAGAAACGTAGAAAAGGAGAATCAGAAGCCAGGAGACGAACTTGATGGAACATTAATCTAATGTCTCCACTTATAACAACTTGATGCTCTCTAAACCGAAGTAGAACTCCAATAAAGGAAGGGCCTAGAACTGGTCCAGGTAACAAATAGGCATTCAAACTCTCTCCTTGATACTGATAGGAACAATTGAATACCACACAATGCTTGCCATTTTGTTCCACAAGATGGTGAGGAATATACCAAGAATCATCACTGAGCTCAATCTCATTTAACTTCAATTTCTTAACACATCCAGCTTCAGTGAGTTTCTGAATCTCTTGCTCATAAATAGCTGCTTGAGCTGGATCTTTAGCTAGCCGTCTCTCCATTCGACGCAAAGCCGGCATTACTGCCTCTTGAGATGCTTTAAGAACTGGTGCTTTCTCAACTCGAAGTAAAGGAGTCACATATCTTTTGATTCCATTAATTTCTTCAAAGCTTTGTTTTCTCGTCCAGACACTCGAGAGCTTTCTTATCTAGTTTTAGACTGCAGAGCATGCTTTGGAGTCTGAGAGAAAGGTATTACGTCAACTTGCCATAATTTCTCCACATCTTTAAGCAACTGATCCATTGATAGGGAATGCCTGGAAGAAACACTGAGTTGTGGACTTAGTCTTCTCACCCAAGGAAGTTGGTCCATGTAATGCCCATCCCAGTCGAGTATGCAAAAGCAGCTGGACTTCCAGGAGGACCAAAACGTACTCGCTTTTAGGAGTCAAAAAGGTGATGATGATCAGCTCCCACCAGTAACAAAGGTTTAACTTTCTGAAACTCCTCCAGAGGGAGGTCTCTTAGATGTGGATAACATCTCTGTAGAATTTGCACAGGATAAGTCTGTTCAGGTAAGTCGATCATTTGAGCAGTAAAAAGCACCTTGTATCTGGTATTTACTTTGCTTGTGAGAAGCTGGAGATATGGTGAAGGAAACCGTTGCACCTTTAATTTTCTCTGTGTCTTGCTGTATGGTTCGAAGAACCAATGATTCTGCATGAAGACCTAAATGGTCTGCTGCAGAAGACATGAGCATGGTTCTTTCTGAAAACGTCGTCTAGAAATGGCATACGTCTCCAGAGTCTTTCCTTTGTGGCTCAGAACTACCTTCACAATTTTCAGAAGAACTGAGTTTGGAACCACTTGATCGGCTCAAATAAAATATCCTAGAATCTGGTTTGTGAACATTTACTTCATGCAGTACTCCTAAGTGACGATCTTAACACAATGGACCATTTTCCTCTTAAGTCACACTTAGATGATCTATGGGCCCAAACCACATCTCCAACAACGATTATTGTCAACAATCCATTTCCGTTTGGCTACCATATCGAAACTCTGAAATTCAGGACAATGACTGAGATGATGATCATTACTGCCACAGCTTGCACACAATGGTTTAAGGCCCTCCTTCTTGCCGTGTCGCTGAATTTCGTGCCTTGCAGTTTCAGTGTTCTTTCTTTGAGTGGGATTAACTTCTTGACTTATGCCATGAAGAAATGTAGCTGTGTGATATTGGGACTTGATAGGCCTTACTTCTCTTACCTGGTACTTCTTCATACTTTTAGATTGTTCAAACACTTGGGTAGCTAGATACTGACAATCTGATTCCTCTTCCAACCAAACTGAAAAATTCACCAAGTTATAGGACTGGTCTGCTCGGGTGGTTTTAGCATATCTTGCAAAACTAGCAACCTGATGTGCTGGAAGTTTACTAAGCAACTGATGGACATGTGATGCACAAGATAATTCCTTTGCTCCTTCTTCATGATCCCAGGATTGAAGCATTCCCACAAGAACTTGAACTCGTACAGCAAAGTCACCAAATCCAACAGCATCTCCTGAACATACAGCGGGTAAGTTCTTAATTGTAGCAATCTCTCGCAGCACCAACTGGTGGGGTTGCCCATATCTTTTCTGAAGAGCTTTTAAGGCAGTAGTATAAGGCTGGGAATGATGGGCATAAGCCAAGGCCAAAAGTCGAGCTGCCTCCAACTTCAAATGATCCAGAAGAATATGATACTTGTATTGCTCAGGGTAACAAATTCTTTCAAGCCATATTCAGCATGGCAAACTCTTGGGGGTCATCACTCTTCAAATATGGAAATGAAAGTCTTTCAATACGGGCTGACCTGGAAGGATGTAAAGCTGGCATACTTGTGTGGGACACATTCACTGATGAATGAATAGACATATGCTGGTTAGGTACCATCATTTGCATTCCAATGGGGTAAAGTGCAGTTATTTGATTCACATCTCTTTGCTGCCCCTGAGGTGCTGATGCAGTGGCCATAACTCTGGGTATCAAAGGATCCTGATGAGACATGATGGAAGGATTATCTTGCTGTGGCACAGTTCTAGTTGTCTGCTGTTCTAAAGAAGTTTGATGTGAATGACCAAGAGAAGCATAAGTAAGTCCAGCTGATAAATCTCTTAGAGGCAATGTTGCAACCCTGGAAGGAACTGGCGGAACATTGTGGATATGAGATGGATATAATACTGGATGGTAATAATCAGGTAGATGTGGGGGCCTTAACAATCCTCCATTTGGAGGGAAGGTTGGCCAACTTGGAGGCATCCACGGAAGACCAGGCATACAAAATGCATTTCCCTGCATTTGATCAGACGGCCAAAGGCTTTGATCCCTTCCAACTTGTTGATCACTAGGATAAAAACTGGGATTCATTTGATGATGACTGACTGAAGATGAAAGACCATCACGTTGTTGCTGAGTTAAGCCTTCACCCATTACATTTGAATGCATTAAAGGTTGTGACCTGAGGTTATCTGGGAGAGGAACTGAGAGCCTAATAGGTGGACATGGATCAGAAAGCTGCTGGTGTTGTCTCTCTGATGGCCCTCTAGTGGTGGCTGCTGAGGAAGTAGGCATTGAAGAGGTAGGTGGCACATATTGAGATGGGGGGCAAAGTATTTTGTCCCTGAACTTTTGGTAGTGTAGATGGCACATTATCCTGCTTGGTTTGATGTTGTCGCATACATTCACTCAACTCATCAACAATAGAATCTCTGGCGTTCATCTCATCTTGCTGGTTTGCTTTTATTGGGATATGAGCAGGGGATGCTTGAATAGAACTGCATTCTGAACCAGTAGAAAATGAAGAACTTCCATTCCTTTGCATATCCTTCATCATGTGTTCCACATCCAACAACATTCCTTTCATTTGTTTAATCTCCTCAGACAAAGACTTCACCTCATTTTGAGTTGCAGTAATGGAAGCTCCTTGTGATGCAACCAAATGACTCAAATCTTCTGGCTGGTGTGACAATTGTCCAACTGGATGGATTAAAGGAGTCATCAGATAATCTTAGTGCCATCTGGGAGGTTTTACAATCCTTGCTGAACGTTTATGTTTCACACAGTCATCCTCAGTCTCCATTCCAGCAGCCTACTCCGGCTCGAAGGACCATGTAGAAATTTAGCAGAGATCCTAGGCTGATTTGGCGGTTACTACTGGAATGGTGGGTCCATTAAAACTCATTCAGTCATCAAGTACTTTCCCAGTTTATTTTGGTGACATGCAGGACTAGACATTTTTCAGATGGCAGTAATGGTAATTGTTGGTTTCTAAAAAAGCCATAAGCAAGACCATTAATGAATACAAACACAATTGGAATCTTAAATCAATGAGTATAACATCAAAGAACTGCTAAACATACTAGAATTCAATATATCATATCAAACACAATCCTTTAAACTAAACAATCAAAAAGAGAAAACTTACATGGTCAACAACACAACAATTCCACACAAGTCATGTCTAAACGACAGCCTTTTGGTTCAAACAAGAGGAGACTGAAACATAATTAGTAAGGGGCCACAGGTGATCTTTATCAAGACTCAGTCAGCCAATCAGATCACAGCAGGATTTTCGTACAGTAATATGTAAAGCGAGAAAAGTAACGGTCCTAGTACTGAGCCTTGAGGTACTCCATACTGCACTTGTGATCGATATGATAACTCTTCATTCACTGCTATGAACTGATGGCAGTCAAATAAGTGCAATTTGAACCATGCCAATGCACTTCCTCTAATGCCAACATAATTTTATAGTCTATTCAAAAGAATGTTGTGGTCAATGGTGTCGAACACAGCGCTAAGATCCAATAGCACTAATAGAGAGATACAACCACGATCAGATGATAAGAGCAGGTCATTTGTAACTCTAAGGAGAGCAGTCTCAGTACTATGATACGGTCTAAATCCTGACTGGAAATCCTCACAGATACCAATTTTCTCTAAGAAGGAATTTAATTGTGAGGATACTACCTATTCTAGTATCTTGGACAGAAAAGGGAGATTCGAGATCGGTCTGTAATTAACTAGTTCTTTGGGAACTAGTTGTTTTTTTTTTGATTTATTTTTTTTATGAGATGCTTAATAACAGCCAGTTTGAAGGTTTTGGGGACATACCCTAATGACAATGAGGAATTAATAATAGTCAGAAGAGGATCTATGACTTCTGGAAGCACCTCTTTTAGAAGCTTAGATGGAATAGGGTCTAACATACACGTTGTTGGTTTAGATGATTTAACAAGTTTATACAATTCTTCCTCTCCTTGTAATGGGCTCGTATCTGCATTGCAGTTTTCATCCTGGCCTGCAGGGGTCACTCTCAATGAGTACTGTGTCATGTTCCCTCCAGAACTGCAGATGGCTCTTGCCCCATGAACTCTAGCCCTATGGTCTCTCCGCTCCTCCAGAGGGCGTCATTGCCCCGTACCATGTTCAGTGCTCTGCTCATCAGTGTTGATTCCTCACACCTGTGTTTGACCCTTTATAAGTCTGTTTGTTCCCTGCTATTGTGTTCAGTCTTGAGCCTATGCTTCCTGTGTATCCAGTTGCTAAGCTAAGTTTGATTGTGCTTGTATTTTTGGACCCTTGTGTCTTTTTTTGTTCAGTGGTAGCTAAGTTTGCTACGTTTATTTTGTACTTTGTTTTCTCTAGTAAAGATTATTGTTACTTTTTTGAAGATTCAAGCCCCTTGGCCTTTTTTTGCTCTTTTGCTCTTCCGCTCTTGGGTTTAACAGTCTGGGAGTAGCTCAGTGAGTAAATTCACCCTCTTAGAGCACCAGAGACCCAGGTTCAATCCCTGCTTGAGGCAGCCTCATTACAGCAAGACTGAACCATGGAAGCAAACCCAGCGGAAGAGTCTTCACCACCCTCCAATGTGGAACGGATTCTAGCTGCACTCTCTGAGCAAGCCACTACCATTCAACGACATGATCAAACTCTGTCTCAAATTGTCCAAATTTTTGAGCCTTCAGTCCCAGGCCTCTTCACCCCAAGAACTCCAACAGCCCCCTGATCCTCAACCTAGGTCCATGGTGACACTTCCTTCTGAGCCCAGATTACCAGCCCCAGAAAGGTTTGATGGAAGCCCTGAGAGATGCAGAGGATTTATTACCCAGTGTACTCTGGCCTTTCAACTACAACCAAGTTGTTTTCCCACTGAAAGCAGTAAGGTGGCCTACATCATTACTCTCCTCACCGGTAAGGTGCTCGAATGGGCCTCAGCTTTGTGGGACCAGAAGTCTCCACTAACCACAAACAGTCAACAGTTCATCATGGACATGAAGAGATTTTTCCAACATCCAGCCAGTGGAGGTGATGTTGATCGTCGCCTGCTGAATCTCTCTCAAGGTACCCGGAGCGCAGCTGAGTTCGCCATAGAGTTTCGCACTCTGGCGGCTGAGAGTAGATAGGATCAAAGAGCCCTAAGAGCGACCTTCCACCATGCTTTGTCATCAGAGCTCAAAGACGAGTTGGCATTCCGAGACCCTGCCCCTGACCTTAACATTACTGCAGTTGATGGCAGCCCGCTGGGATCAGGTCGGGTCAGTGAGTGCACTCCACCTCTTCAGTTAAAAGTAGGGAACCACCAGGAATTGATTCAGTTTTTATTAATTCATACTCCTAAACTCCCTATAATTCTCGGCTTCCCATGGTTGACTGCTCATAACCCCAATATTGACTGGTCCAGAGGAGTTGTCACAGAGTGGGGAACACACTGACAACTGTCAAATACTTCTTTTCTGCTGTCCACCTGAGCTGAAGTCTGTCCAAGAATCAATGTCCGGCAATCCCAAAAGCAATTCCATCTTTAGGCTCAAAGCCCCGTCCGTGGAAGTCATGGCTATTCCTAGGATCGAACCAGTCACTATCAAGCCCCCTCTTTACCCTCCCGAGCCATTCCGAGTTCCCCCGGAATACACGGACCTCCTCGAAGTCTTTAGTAAGGTCCAAGCTGCCACACTGCCCCCCACAGATCATACGACTGTGCTATTGAGCTGATGCCAGGAACTTGCCCACCCCGTGGAAGGCTCTTTTCCCTCTCTGGCCCTGAGAGATTAGCTATGGACAAGTATCTGAAGGAAGCTCTAGATAATGGATTCATCCGTCCTTCCACATCACCGGCAGGAGCCGGTTTCTTCTTTGTTGAAAAGAAGGATGGTAGTCTCAGACCTTGTATTGATTATCGAGGCTTAAATAACATCACAATCAAGAATGGTTACCCCCTCCCACTTATGACCACAGCCTTTGAGATCCTGCAGGGGGCCACCATCTTTACCAAACTGGACCTCCGAAATGCATACCATCTTGTCAGGATCCGGGAGGGGGACGAATGGAAGACTGCATTTAATACCCCGACAGGCCACTACGAGTACCAGGTAATGCCATTCGGGCTGATTAAAGCTCCTGCTGTCTTTCAGGCCTTTATTAATGATGTCCTTAGAGAGATGCTGAATATATTTGTGTTTGTTTACTTGGATGATATTTTGATATTCTCCCGCAACCTCCAAGAACACATTCAGCATGTCAGACAGGTCCTGACCCAGCTGTTGAAGCACAAGCTCTTTGTTAAGCTGGAGAAGAGCGAGTTCCATGTCCCAGCTGTCTCATTTCTCGGCTTCCATGTGTCCAAGGGCAGCCTCCAGATGGATCCAGGCAAGATCCGAGCAGTCTTGGACTGGCCCCGACCCACTTCAGTCAAGCAGGTACAGCGCTTTCTGGGGTTCTCTAATTTCTACAGGAGATTCATAAGAAATTTTAGTTCTATTTCAGAACCTCTCTCCTCACTCACAAGGAAGTCTAACAGGCCATTCATGTGGACCAGCGATGCCGACCATGCCTTCAATACACTGAAACAACGCTTCACATCTGCCCCCATTCTAACTCTCCCAGACCCAGAGCTGCCCTTTGTCCTGGAGGTGGATTCCTCAGATGTGGGGGTAGGAGCGGTCTTGTCACAGAAGTGTAAGAGTGATTCTAAACTTCACCCATGTGCTTTTTTTCCCCGCCGTCTTACCCCAACACAGAGAAATTATGACATTGGGAACAGGGAGCTGTTGGCCATTAAGATGGCATTGGAGGAGTGGAGGCACTGGCTTTAGGGTGCCAAACACCCATTCCTCATCTGGACGGACCATCAAAATCTCACCTACATTCGAGATGCCAAGAGGTTAAACTCCCGACAAGCCCGTTGGGCCCTTTATTTTAACCGGTTCAACTTCATTCTCTCTTATCGCCCAGGTTCCAAGAATCTCAAGCCAGATACACTCTCGAGGCAGTTTGAACCACCTGAGAGGGAGTTGTGCCCAGAAACCATCCTCCACGCAGCCAGGGTGATAGCCCCCATCCAGTGGGATATTGAGACCGCCGTCAGGAGACCCCAACAGCAACAGCCTGGTCCAGGTAATGGCCCTGTAGGGCGTCTCTTTGTACCAAATTGTATGCGCTCTGAGGTCCTGCAGTGGGCACATGCATCCCTCCCCTCCAGACACCCGGGAACCACTAGAACCTGCAAACTTGTTCAGAGGAAGTTTTGGTGGCCCAAGTTACAGAGAGGCAGCCTCATTACACTCCTATAGTAGAGAATGAGTGGAACTGTTCCTCAGGGGATCTATAGTGCACTGTCTGATGTGATACTGTAGCTCTTGGCTGCATGGTTACAATTTTATCTCTAATAGTATCGATCTTAAAAGTAAAGTAGTTCATAAAGTCATTACTGCTGTGATGTTGGAAAATGTCAACACTTGATGCTTTATTTTTCGTTAATTCAGCCACTGTATTGAATAAATACCTGGGGTTATGTTTGTTTTCTTCTAAAAGAGACTAGAAGTTATCAGATCTAGCAGTTTTTAAATGCTTTTCTGTAGGATAGGTTACTTTCCCGCCAAGCGATACGAAAAACCTCTAGTTTTGTTTTCCTCCAGCTGCGCTCCATTTTCTGGGCTGCTCTCTTTAGGATGCGAGTGTGCTCATTATACCACGGTGTCAGACTGGTTTCCTTAATCTTCCTTAAGCGTAAAGGAGCAACTGTATTTAAAATGCTAGAAAAGAGAGAGTCCATAGTTTCTGTTACATCATCAAGTTGTTCTGAGGTTTTGGATACGCTAAGGAATTTGGATACATCAGGAAGACTTAGTTACTTACAAAGCAGTCTTTTGTGGTAGAAGTGATGGTTCTACCGTACTTGTAACAAGAAGTAGAATTTACAGTTTTAGCTATATGAAGTTTGCACAAAACTAAATAATGATCTGAGATATCATCACTTGGCTGGCATAATTTCAAAACTATCAACATCAATTCCATGCGACAGTATTAAATCTAGAGTATGATTCTGACAATGAGTAGGTCCTGAGACGTGTTGTCTAAAACCAATAGAGTTCAGAATGTCTATATATGCTGATCCCAATGCATCTTTTTCATTATCAACATGGATATTAAAATCACCAACAATTAAAACTTTATCTTCAGCCAGCACTAATGGATATAATATCAGCAAATTCTTTAATAATGTCTGTATGGTGCCCTGGTGGCCTGTATACAGTAGCCAGAACAAACATCACAGGGGATTTATTATTAACACTTGTTTCTCTGGATAATGTTATATGAAGCACCATTACTTCAAACGAGTTAAAAAAGAATCCCTGGTGTGCTAAAGACTACCACAACATTGTTATTAATTTAATTAACACCTCACCCTTTACCTTTTGGACATGGCTCATGTTTATAACCGTAATATTGGGGGGTAGACTCATTTAAAATAATGTAATCATCAGGGTTTTAGCCAGGTTTCTGTCAAACAGAGCACATCTAGGTTATGATTAGTGATCATATCATTTACAAAAAATGTGTTTGTAGACAGGGACCTGATATTCAATAAGCCAAGCGTTATCATTTGTTTATCCATATTGCATCTGTTTTTTATTTGTTGAACCTCAATTAAATTGTTACTCTTAAATTGGTTTAGACGTTTTTTGTATTTTCTAGCTTGGGGAACAGACACAGTCTCTATAGTGTGATATCTAGGTGAAAGAGTCTCTATGTGCTGACTTCCGTGACGTGAGGTGGCTAGCAGATGGTCGGTTTAGCCAGTCTGTCTGCTTCCTGACCTGGGCCCCAGTTAGTCAAGTACAAACTCTAAGACTATGTGCCATATTTCTAGTGAGAAGAGCGGTACCACCCCAAGAGGGATGAAGACCATCTCTTTTCAACAGGTCAGGTCTGCCCCAAAAGCTCGTCCAATTGTCTATAAAACCTACGTTATTCTGCGGGCACCACTTAGACATCCAGCCATTGAGTGATGACAATCTGCTATGCATCTCATGACCACGGTAAGCAGGGAGGGGACCATAGCATATTACAGTGTCTGACATCGTGCTTGCAAGTTCACACACCTCATTAATGTTTTAAATTTGCCAAGATGTCAGGCACTCTGGCTCCTGGTAAACACTGGACTATGGTGGCTGGTGTCTCTATTTTCACGTTCCGTACAATAGAATCACCAATAACTAGAGCACTTTCATCAGGTTTCTCAATGGGTGCTTCACTGAGTGGAGAACCTGTTTAATGTTTTGATCGGAACAGAAGAGGGGTGTTTAGACCCACGACTATGCTACCTCACAGTCACCCAGTTGCCCTGCTGCAAAGGCCCTGTTACCGGAACCGAACAATGTACAGGACTCCCTGAGCTAGACGCATCCAAAGCCATATCTAGAGCCCTCACATTCTTACTGTCCTAAATTAAAGTTTGGATGCGTGTCTCTAATTCTGAAATCTTCTCTGTCAGCCTAACTATTTCCCTGCATTTATCACACGTGAATCCCTTGTCGCCGACAGAGAGAGATAAAACTATACATGTGGCAAGCAATGCAAATAACAATAGCAGGAGAAGCCATTACACACCGTGATTGATGAAAGATTCTTACCACAGTTGTTTGATGAACTTGTGAAAAAAAAAAAAACGGAGCGAGAGAGAAAGAAACGTAGTGAGAGATAGGAGAGGAGAAAAGAAAACAGCAATAGGCACGAATGGAAACACTAATGACAAGCTAACGAATGCTAACGCGCTGCAGGTGCACTGCACTCGTGGATTTAAAATAAAAGTGAACAATCAAATTAATCAGATTAGATTAATAGATAATATCAGAAATATGGTTGGAATTAAGTTATATTTTATCACTTTAAAGATCAGAGAGTGATAGTAAGATAGGGATTCTACAGAAAAACAAAGCTACACAGAGCTACGATCACAAACCAGCAGCAGCACGGCAAGCAGGAAGCAGGAAAAACACTGTCCAACAGTGAACAGCGACAGACGTGCAACAGATTGCGTCTCCCTGATCTCCTTCTTTGGCATCTGAGGTCTCCCAGCGAGAAATGCAGGTCTGTACACTTTACAGGGCACACAGTCATTCACAAGGAAGCCTCTGCCGACCATAATCTGGCCTAAGCAGAGTAAGAATACCTGACTCTACAAAGACCTGTTTGTCACTTACTGAGCCACCAAAAGGGGGGGGGGGGAACAAAGGTTACAGCGCCATGGGGGGGCCATGCCAATCATTCCCTTCAGGGTACAGTGGGACTTATAGTTTGAGTACACCTCACTCTGGAGTAAAGGGGAGTTGGGTGTTTGACACCTGAGCTCTGTGCAGTCCAGAATTGTGGTGGTGTCTGAGTAGTCTTCAAACTCTGATGGCAAGTGTTCCTTAATTTTGTCTTGAGTCATCCATATGCATTGTGAACCAAGAACAAAGTACAAAAAACTGCTCCAGGTCAGAATGATTCTGCTGACAGTAGACTGATAGATACCACTCAGCTAGGTCCCTCTGCTTCAGACCAAGGGCAAGATACACTTCATCTATTGCCTGTAAGGACTGACAGATACATAATAGAAATATATGTAATAGTCCATACTGGTAGGTATACAGTACAGTTACAACAACGAAATTCTGATGGTTTGGAATTTATTAACATTCATTCAGATAATTCAATTCTAAAAGTGCTAGTGTTAAAGTAAACATCCTGGCTTCAGAAAGTAAAACTCCAACCATATATTGAACAAATACATGGTAGTATGCATACTTTCTGTAGCTGGAGTGTTTGATCATAATAGCACAGGCTTACCACACCCAGCACTTTGCTTTTCAGATTCACTGTTTGCAGCTCTTGTTCTGGTTACCCGAAACATTCATTTCAGTGATGGTTCAATAAACCTGCCAAAACCGCATCAGATGGTCATAAAACGAAAAGCCTGTAAATAGTGAAAATGTTAAAGCATTGATATTTCTTGCATTTTAGCAACATACATGTCAGTACATATACGGGTTCTTATTTAGACAGTGCACACCAGTTTGTCAAAGGTCAGAGGTGACACTTAAGCAGGAAGTAACTTGCACTGGTCTACAGTGCGTGCATAATTATTGTTGATAAGTTGATATTCTGATCTTTTTTTTTCCAGGCACATCTTACCAATTCCAGATAATGATTAATAAGTTACATATGATTGTTAAGGTATTTAATCATTTTCAAGTGATAAAAAATTGTCTGGAAGTGAAAAAACCTTAATTTCAGGTGTGCAGAATTATTAAGGTTTTCTTTTACAGATGCACAAAAAAAACAGATTTAACTCACAATGAAAAGTCAAAGGTGGAGAAGAAAAGACAGATTCTTAGAGACTTAGGTTGGCTAGGTAAAAGAAAATAATAATAGAAAAAATTACCCTCACTTAATAACAATAACGTGTTAATGCACAAATTTATATTTGCAAGATATAAAGTTATATCTACTCTCTTATTTTTATATTTAGATATGTTTTTTTTTATTTTTAATATTGTGTAACAATACTGTACTAAATGCTACACACTGAGTAAAATGTACTGAATTTTACAACTGCACCTGATATTCATTGGAACTTACGTTGGTTGTAAGTTGGACAAATGCGTCATAAAAATAGAGACTATTAGTGAGGTAACACCTGAATAATCAAATATGTCTACACACCTGGTGTAGAATCGGATGTCCCCGTCAGAACCTGAGAATCGATGAAGCCCAAAACGCTGTTTGAGTGACAGCTGCTCCAGCTGCTGCCTCAGCTGGATTATTTTCTTTGCGAAGACTTTCGTTTTCTTCCAGAACAAACGCAGGCTGCGGAGCTGTGCTGTAATCGTGGTTGTTGGGTAGATATATGGTCAGCATCTTCCCCAGTTTCCATACACTCTGGTTTCGTTCTCCTTTCCCAAACCCCAAGCCTTCTCACTCCAAGAGAGTAGTTATTCCAAGGGAACAGCACAGGTACGGCACCAGGCTTCAGTCTTCCCTGCCTCCTACTTCTGCAGCCTCGGTGAGCTCTTCTGGCCAAAGTGTATGGTGAGATAGAATTAAATTGTCTCTTCTTATATTAATTATCCATTTCTTTCTCTGTTGTACGTCGGAAGGGAAAGTATGAAAACTTACGGTTGAATTTAGTTTAGCTGAGGACGAACACTGAGGGACACAACAGTGCTCAGCTGTCGTCCCCTCGCAATGCTGAAATTTAAACGCCTTCGTTAAGGTAAGCTATTGTTACTTTGTTTTCACTTAACAATTAAATAATAAGTTACAATAAATAACTTATAGTTCTGTCTTCTGTCTATTTAAACTACTAGAGTTATAAAATTCTCGAACTCACAGATTTGAAGGTGCTGCCCTCTAACCTGTAAATACCACAACATAGAAAGAGATTGCACCGGAAGTTTATGAGCTGGCTTATCTTGATGCGGAAGTTTTAAAGAACGCTCCGTGCATAAGGTCAATTAAGAACACTTTAAATGTCTGATATGTTTGATAGATTGTCAGAGGCGTGCTCTCGGCTGTTCCTCCAGAATCTCACTCAGACCCGCTTCACCTGGAGACTGTCACCGGAGTTCAGGACCCTTTCTTTCTGACTGTCTGAGGTACTGTTGTAAATCACATGTATAAAAGTTATTCAACATGAACTTAAACTTTTCTATAGGTCATTGGACTTATTACTCACATAAGTTAGTACATCAAAATGCTTGGCGATCATAATAATTTACAATATAGGCTAAAACTCAAAAAATGAAGATACAGCACAATATTTTGCATCTTTCTGTAGTTCAATTTAGCTAAAACCTTCCAAAATTTGCATCAGGTAGGCTATCTTATGTTGGTGTTTCATTTCATTAGGTTGCATTATGTTGCTGTTTGCTGAAAATGTTTCTTGTAATGTTTTTTTTTCATCTAAGAATATGAAGGAATGACATTTACGAACATATAAAGTGTATTCTTAATCACTGTGTCTTTGCGCGAAACTTAACAGTGACCTGGAGCTCTGTGACACAGTGCTTTAATCACCGGCTCTGTGTCGTTATCGTGTGGGTCTGCAGGACAGAACTGAATTCATTGTGATAGTTCATTCACAGTTTGAGCTGCTGCAGTGCTAAATTACTACATTCTTTCGCTTACACAGAGACACAACTGAAAATGCTATTTGGAGAATTATGACATGACTGAGGAGATCGAAAGGATTCTGCACTGGACGGATCTATAAAGGTGAAATTTCTGCAAGCCTGCTACAAATACTAGCCTCTTTTACCATGATATTACTGACCCTTGTGAAAAGAAGTGTGCTTATTAATCGTAATTGTATTGGTGAGCTTTGAGAGGTGCAAATCTTAGAACAGAGAGAGATACAGAAAGACATCAAGAACTGAAGGATGTCCAGAGGATCTCGAGGAAGATCAAGTTGGCAGGACATCACAAAAGCTCAGGACCAGGCCCAGATAGGAGAATGATTTTCTGTTTACTATAGGCACGCTGCGTTTATGTTGTCTGGCAGTTTAAAATGCTTAGCTTTTTAAGCTGGATGGATTCTGATTGGCTGTCAATGTTTTTATCAGCATTAGCTATACAAAAATCTGGTTACAGTGTAACAAGTACTGAGAATATTAATGAACTACATGTACTTTCTAATTATATGGTTAGAGTTAGGATTAGGGTTTGGTTTAGGGTTTCTTGCATGTAATTGTGAATAATTTATTGTTATTACATTTACATTTAGACATTTAGCAGATGCTTTTATCCAAAGCGACTTACAAATGAGGATAGTGGAAACAATCAAAATCAACAAGAGAGCAATGATATACAAGTGCTATAACAGGTCTCAGTTAGCTTCACACAGTACACATAAGGTTTTTTATTATTACAAACCCGATTCCAAAAAAGTTGGGGCACTGTACAAATTGTGAGTAAAAAAGGAATGAAATAATTTACATATCTCATAAACTTATCTTTTATTTCACAATAACATAGATAGATTTGGAATATAGATAACATATCAAATGTTGAAAAGTGAGACATTTGGAAATGTCATGCCAAATATTGGTTATTTTGGATTTCATGAGAAGCTACACATTCCAAAAAAGTTGGGACAGGTAGCAATAAGAGGCCGCACTAGCTAAGCCCACCTATAAAGAACAGCTAGAGGACCAATTTGCAACTTATTAGGTCAATTGGCAACATGATTGGGTATAAAAAGAGCCTCTCAGAGTGGCAGTGTCTCTTTTAGAAGTCAAGATGGGCAGAGGATCACCAATTTTCCCCAAGGCTGCGGCGAAAAAAAAATAGTGGAGACAATATCAGAAAGGAGTTTCTAAGAGAAAAATTGCAAAAGAGTTGAAGTTATCATCATCTACAGTGTATAATATCATCCAAAGATTCAGAGGAATCTGGAACAATCTCTGTGCGTAAGGGTCAAGGCGTGGAAAAACATACTGGATGCCCGTGATCTTCGGGCCCTTAGACGGCACTGCATCACATACAGGAATGCTACTGTAATGGAAATCACACATAGGGGCTCAGGAATACTTCCAGAAAACATTGTTGGTGAACACAATCCACCGTGCCATTCACCGTTGACGGCTAAAAACACTCTATAGGTCAAAAAAGAAGCCATATCTAAACATGGATTCAGAAGCGGGAGGCGTTTTCTCTGGGCCAAGGCTCATTTAAAACTGGACTGTGGCAAAGTGGAAACGCTGTGTCTGTGGTCAGACACATCAAAAATTTGAAGTTCTTTTTGGAAAACTGGGGACGCCATGTCATCGGACTAAAGAGGACAAGGACAACCAACGTTGTTATCAGCGCTCAGTTCAGCTGCCTGCATCTCTGATGGTATGGTGGTTTGCATGAGTGTGTGTGGCATGGGCAGCTTACACATTCTGGAAAGGCACCACATCAGTGCTGAAAGGTATATCAAAGTTCTAGAACAACATATGCTCCCATCCAGACGTCGTCTCTTTCCAGGGAAGACCTTGCATTTTTCCAACATTGACAAGCCAGACCACATACTGCATCAAATACACACATCATGGCTGCGTAGAAGAAGGATCCGGGGACTGCAGTCCAGATCTTTCACCATAGATAAACATTTGGTGATCATAAAAGAGGAGGATGCGACAAAGAAGACCTAGACAGTTGAGCAACTAGAATCCTGTATTAGACAAGACTGGCCCAACAGTCCTATTCCTAAAACTTGAGCAAACGGTCTCCTCATGTCCCCCCAGATGGTTTGCAGACTGTTATAAAAAGAAGAGGGGATGCCACACAGTGGTAAACATGGCTCTTTGTCCCAACTTTTTCGAGAGTGTTGTTGATGCCATGAAATTAAAAATCAACTTCTCTTTCCCTTACAATGATACCATTCTCAGTTTTAACATTTGATATTTGTCATCTATGTTGTATTCTGAATAAAAGATGAAATTTGAAATTTCCACAATCATTGCTTCTGTTTTTATTCCCCATTGTACAGTTGTCCCAACTTTTTTTGGAATCGGGTTTGTATATAATAAAAAAAAAAAAAAACAGATAGAATAGAAAAAGAATTGGAGCAAGCTAGTGTTACGAGGCGCTTTTATGCTTTTGTTCAATGGTATGATAAATAAATCAACAAGAAAAGAAATATAGTAATAGAACTTATTATATAATGTTAAGTATGTGGAGTGTGGTACACAAAAACACCTTAAAATACATTGTTACCCAAATCCTTTTTGCCAGTGATTCCAACCATTGATATTGTATACACACAGTTGTACACATGTGACTGCTCCGCAGAGTTCAGCTCAATGAAATGACCAACAACGTGTAAACTCTATGAAGCTTTCCAAGATGCCCACAAGCATGCGGCCACTGGTTGTAAAAAAAAAAAGTGTCCACTGTTGTTATGGTTATAGCTGAGGTACAGACTCCAATATTCTCTCAGAATTAGGAAAATTATTGACTTTATGGCGAATTTCTCTGATTACCATCCTCTACAAACTTGCTGTCAGCCCGTGATAATTGACTATTGAACAAGCAATCCCTGTTTGTGCTGTCGTCTGCTTATAGTTTGAGCTACGTAATGTTATTTCTCCTATCGTCTCGTTTTTATTGTTGAAATATATTTTATTAACCCATCATTTCATTTATATAACGTCCTGTTGAATCTATCCTCTATCGTATAATTCTACAACAACAACAAGTCCGAGCGCCTTGTTATACCTAGTTATCTTTTGCTTTCCAGAGGTCCACTCGTAGCTTAGAGCCATTACGAATCACCAGCGTGGTTGTCGCTAAACCCGCGTGCATCGCTAATACTCTATTCACACACATTGCTTTAATTTGCTTGCTTTAATGGCGGATGTTTGTCTACCTTTGAGTGCAGGTGAACGGACACGTTCGAGCTGCACGGTGTGCAGCTCGAGATGGACGGAAGTGGAGAAGCAGATCCGGGTTCCTGGAGCCGAGGGCAGGACCATGCTGCTAGAGGCGGCGCGCTGCACGCTGGAAACCTACCGGGCTGCCATTCACAAGTCCAGGTTAGAGGATGCAGGGTTTACTAACAGTCCCACCACTCATCCCGTGTGTTTTGTCCTCTGCACAGGCCCGGTTTGCACCAGGACGCGGATACTTCCCCAGATTGTCCTTCACTCCGGCGCCCGGGACACCATGGACCCTGGGTGCATCCGCAACAGCAGAGGAAGTGAGCCAGGCCCCGGGCGACGGACTTTTCCCTACGGTCTTCTGAGATCTCCACACGGAAAAATACCGCTTCCTCCCCTCCGCGAGACGGAACGCGACGCTTGTGTGATCGGCGGGACACTCCACTGTGCCGACCACGTCCGTTGCTACGTTAGACAGAAGGAAAAGTGCACACACCAACTGTTTCCTGGTGCTCGTGTTCTCATTATGTTTCTGCGCAGATACCCACGATCTGAAGGGCCGCCGGAGCGCAACAGAGCGGTCGTGCTTCACAACGGCGGTTAAACGGCACCACACGCCGAGGCAGACGGAGACGCTGAAGAGGGCCTGTCAGGATCATGATCGAGCGGTTCGCCGCACGACGCCCGCGGCGGCGACGCTCATCGTGTCAGGGACCAGCTGCCCCACTATAGGACGAGGGACACGAAAGGTTCCGAGACTTTTTGCGGCTAAAATGCAATGGTTATTGTCATGTTTGTAAAGAACAGAAACTGCTCTTTGTTAATAATTGGAATCTTTTTCTGGGGATGCGACCTAGGCTTTTCGCGCTGATGGCCTAGCACCCCAGCAGGAAGTCGGCGCAGGGAACCTCCTGTGGACAACAATCTCCAGGACTCTACGCTCCATTGATAGTAAGCCAATTCTCAAATAATTGCTATGATGGCTTTTTGTTCTACCCGCTTAAATTGTTAGACGTACTTGCGATGTCCAAGCTCTTAAGACTGTGTCTGTTCCGAATATCTTGAGGTCAAAATATAAATTTACATGTCGGCTCTAGGAAAATATCTTTCGTGATTAAACCAGAAAAAACGTTAAATAAATTGAACAAAAACAATTTTTTTTAAAGTTTGGGTGCTCATATAAACATTAGATCACTCACACCAAAGGCAGTTCTTGTAAATGAAAATGATCACAGATTACTAGTTTGAGTTTAGTACTCTGCTTGACTGAAACCTGGCCTAACAACAAAATGATTATATTGGTCGTAAATGAGTCTTACTCCACCAAAATCCTGTTATAAACATGCGCCCCGTCAGATGATGGTCTGGGGGAGGGGTTGTTGCACAATATATAGTGCTATTATCTTCAATGTTACCCAGATATAAACAGGAGACAGGTTTAAATTCATTTGAAATACTTATGCTTAATGTGTACACTTTCAGATATACAAAAATACATCTATTGTATTCTATTTCTTGGCTACTGTTTATAGACCAACCCGGGGCCATATACAGGAATTCCTAAAAGAAATTTGGAGATCTTCCTCTCAGACCTGTTGGTTACCGCTGATAAAGCGCTCATTTTCGGAGGGATTTTAACATGATATTGTCTAACAAAATGACTGCATTAGGACTTGCGTGTTCAAACTTATTAAACTGTTTTGGAGTCAAGCAAAATGTCAGCGGGCCCACTCAATAGTTTAATCATACGCTAGATTTAATTATAATCGCATGGCATCGAAACAAAAACTAACTTGGGAAGTTTTGTAGAATTGCGTGGAAAAAACAGTCTGTCCAGCTTTAGAAAGGCTATAAAAAATGCCAAGGCCGAGCTATATCAGAAACTCATAGAAAACAACCATAAAACAATCCAAGGCTTTTATTTAGAACCAGTGGCTAGATTAACAGATAACCAGACGCCACCAATCTAAATATTCCCCCACAGTAAATAGTAATGAATTTATGAATTTCTTCACTGATAAAAAGAAAACATCAGAAATACCAATAACAAAATGTAGATTCTACAGGATAATACTTTAGTTTATCCATCGCACCCAACGATAAACTGTGCAGTGCTTTACAACTATAGGGACA
>NC_056621.1:24147489-24147561 GCF_018340385.1 Cyprinus carpio | reverse complement strand
TCAGACAAATATAATCAGAGTTATATTAAAAAATGTCCTGGCTCTTCCAAGCTTTATAACATGGGGTCAAAC
>NC_056621.1:24147162-24147324 GCF_018340385.1 Cyprinus carpio | reverse complement strand
CAAAAACCTGCAGAAGAGAAGATAAAGCTGGAATCAATTAAGTGTGCATTATATCACAAAACATTTAAAGATTATCAAACATTGTTTGTAACGAAAAGCTCTGATTCAAGTTTAAACAGTTGAACATTTAAATATACAAATCATTTTTAAGAAAGACAATAG
>NC_056621.1:24146792-24147041 GCF_018340385.1 Cyprinus carpio | reverse complement strand
CAGCTAAGCATTCATAGTGATATATTTAGTTGATCTTTTGATGCCGGCTCTTCCTATTATTATCTAGCAGAATTCACCAAACACTGGACTAACACAAATGACAATAAAGAGTCAAAGCTCAATGTTTTTGTCCTCTGTGTGCAACACCATTCTACACAGGCATTAGTAATCAAACATATAGAGCCTCATAACAGACCAAACTAATAGAGCACAAATCACCTGCTCCAGTGGTTCCCAAACTGAGGGACA
>NC_056621.1:24146311-24146394 GCF_018340385.1 Cyprinus carpio | reverse complement strand
AACAATTTCAAAAATATTAAGCAGCACAAATGTTTACAACATTGACAATAATCAGAAATGGTTCCTTAGCAGCAAATCAGCAC
>NC_056621.1:24144810-24145794 GCF_018340385.1 Cyprinus carpio | reverse complement strand
AGCTTGCAATCTGTGTGGAGAGCATTGATAACTAGCAAATTTTCTACACGATGAACAATTGAGATGATTCCCACTCCCACATATTTTTTGTAGTACTGTGCACCTGTATAATACCACATTAGAAGCAAAGCACACTGAGGTGCACACAATCACAGCGTTGCAACAGCATCAGAAAAAAACACAGAAATAGTAAAACAATATAAAACTGTGGGCAAAAAATTACAAACAAAATGCATCAGGTCCTCTCCTCCATCCCCACAGGAACTGCAGAGGACTACTTGTTCGTATACTGCCATTGTTAAACCGAGATTTTTTTGTAGACAGAATCATTTTATAACAAGATTTTAAGTGAAATATTTCTGGAAATATTTGAATCGGATGTAGTTTATAAATTGTGACTAAAGTAATCTTTCACATAAAATTGGATCATTAAATATTTACATTTCCCAAACAGGCCTGTTTTCTGTGTGGACAAAAGTGCAGTGGCTGTAATATTTTAAATTCAAAGTATATATTATTTTATGTATCTTTACAACCAGACAACCATTTAAGGCATTTATGGTGGGAAGAGACAAACCATTAATTTATTCTTCTTTTCATTTTGCAGTTTCATTTTCCAAGTTTTAGGAATTGCAGAAATCAGCTGGTTGAATTGTAACTGATTAAGAGAAATGCTAAAAACATTTCTCAAGTTTTCATAAGAAATAAAATCTCCTGATAAATCTAAAAGGTCATTGACAAAAATTAACCCATTTTTGACACATTCCTCCCACAACAATGGCTTGTCTCCAACCGTAATGTTTGAATTCATCCATAGCATCTGTGTCTGAATGTCTAGAATTGTATCTGGAGGGTGGTACTGGAAATTCAACCAAGCTTTCAGTGCATCCTTGAAGAATGGTGATAACTCTTTTAAAATATTAACTATTTTGAAATATTTTGAAATATTTTATCTATATGTATTACTTTTAATTGGTAAAAATG
>NC_056621.1:24142294-24144117 GCF_018340385.1 Cyprinus carpio | reverse complement strand
TACATCGTGATATGAATTCATCGATAACCAGGATTTACCAGATGAAAATGAATTAATTGCCTCCAATAACTCCTGCTCTGTTATTTCGCCTTCACAGCTTAATTGCTGCGAAGTAGAAAGCACAGAGACATTATTCAAAGGGAAATATTGCTCACTCACACCATTTAGGGACTCCAATATTGCATCGTTAGAATATAGAGTTTTAAAATATTCACATTCTTCCTGCAATATTTCTTGTGGATTTGTGACTAAGACATCATTTCTGTATAAACTCATGATATTCTTTTTAACAGAATTTCTTTGATTTAACCGTAAAAAGTGTGCCGTACACTTCTCTCCCTTCTCCATCCAAGCAGCGTGTGACCTAACCATAACTCCGTTTACCCGTTCATGATAAAGACTCTCCAATTTATCTTGTTTTCTTTTAATTAATATTTCTGTTTCAGTAGCGTAACTTCTATCTAATAATTGTTGTAGCTCATTTATTTCATCAATAAGTTCTTGTTCCTGTTTTAGGTTTCTTCTTTTCTTAATTGATCCCATCTTAATCGCATGTCCTCTAAAAGAACATTTAAAGGCTTCCCAAAACATTAGTGTGGGACTCGAGGAGTTTCATTATCTTCAAAAAAATTTCATTGATAAATCTCCTAGTAATAATCAACGAAATTAATTCATCATTTAGAAAAGGATACCATTGAATGTCCAGTACCAGCTTCCTCTGGAACATGCGGATTGTAATCAGCAATGTAACCAGACTATGATCAGCATATCTCAAAACAGTCACCAATAATACAACAGTTTTAGTACTGTTAGGAACCAATGAGAAAGAAATACAGGGTCTAATCAATTCTACTGGCTCATTTTCTCTAATGCCTATGTATAACCTCATAGAGCCTTTATTTAACACAAACGCCAGATATCAACAAGATCTAATACGATGCAGACCATTTCTTGAATTTCCCCTAAGTGCATGGGGATGATTATTAACTTTATGCAGACCACACACAACCCCTATTTGTATCTAAAAAACTGTATTAAAATCTCTAGGGATTATAATTTGATTAGATTGTAATGTATGAGTTTCGATACTGGGTTAGTTCCCCACTAAACAAATAACGGACTGTCCCTATTAGGAGCTGTGAATATTAAGAAAATAATATGCAATTTATTGATCATTATATCTATACACTCCATCTCCCTCCTTATCACTGTAAATACAGAGTGCAGTGTATAACTCTACATTATTTTTAAAAACAAATCCAGAACCCACCCCTACTGCTTGCTAGACTGTACAAAAGTTTATGTCACCTCTCCCTCGTTTATCTAGATCTCCATTTTAACTCATTTCCTGAATTAGAATGGCGTTTCCGGCGATACAAACCATACTGAATTTCGCTACTATCATTGAACCAACAAAATAAAATTTCTATCCTTTATATTTTGCTAAAAACCATTATAATTAAATGAAGAAATTCCTATAGGCTTTTTTTTATTTTCCATCCAAAACTTTATCAATATAATATAGTGCCCCAACAAAATAAACTTCTTCACACATATATTACAAACCACGCCAGTAATACATGTAATCACCCTACACATACTCAACACACAGCATTAAATCCAGAAAACCACATACCAAGTACAATTTTTAATTTGTATAAATACTTCGTTTGAAATATAGCTGCATTCTGTTGGCCATCAAATATTCAATTATCGCTGCTCATCAGCGCAGACGCCACATTTGCACTTTTTGAGAAAAACAATGGCACAATAAAAATAAGACTCTTCAGTAGTTATGTAAGGTTAAAATATTTTGCCTGTAA
>NC_056621.1:24141414-24141644 GCF_018340385.1 Cyprinus carpio | reverse complement strand
ACCTTCTTCACTGATACTGCAGTCTGAAAGTCTACAAAAAATAACAACATGAAGTGAAAGTAAGAATTGGGTTCAAATTCATCCATTCATCCACTGCACAATCATATTCTAAAATCAAGATCAATTAATTAGTTATTTTAGTAGCATGAAAAAAAACCAACACTTCCATTCTAATAGTGACTAGTGTGAGTTATGTCCTCTTGCAAAAACCATTCTAATCAATGAAGCGG
>NC_056621.1:24141308-24141376 GCF_018340385.1 Cyprinus carpio | reverse complement strand
GTGTGTGTTATCACTGATCCTCTCCTGACACACATCACATGTTTGTGGTCTGTGATAGATCTGTTGTG
>NC_056621.1:24140985-24141241 GCF_018340385.1 Cyprinus carpio | reverse complement strand
CTACATGCTTTTTAGGAAACACGCATAAAAATTAAATCTGATATAACATCAGCAGGTCTAAATAAAATATTTTGCCCCCTTACTGTGAATTTGGTATGCCAATTTTACCCAAAGCCCTCGTTAATTTTTAACCCTACTAACCTAAAAAAATATATAATTGTGAACAAATGTTATAGCTATTTTATTATTGTTGTGAAGTCAATAATGAGATCTGTGTCTCTACACAAGGTTAGTGAATGAAAACCACTGCCTACAA
>NC_056621.1:24136998-24137175 GCF_018340385.1 Cyprinus carpio | reverse complement strand
CAGCATGGTTTGATCTTTTTTTTGTCTGACCAATCAGCAGAAATGGGCATTTAATTCCCGCCCACATGTAGAAATCACATATTCAAGCTGTTTATTAATTTTTCCACCCCTGAGCGAAAAACTAAAATTTCAGCTGAATTCTTGTCTTTCGTTTCTTGCAAAAAATTAAAAAACGAA
>NC_056621.1:24105720-24135998 GCF_018340385.1 Cyprinus carpio | reverse complement strand
CACAAAGCCTATGTTTGTATGTAGTTGTTCTTAGTCTCTCTTTCTGCTAATTTGCAGTCCGATGGCAGCCCCAGAACACTTTGTAATCAGTTGCAACACTTGCCAATATTCATGCACAAATATGTATCTCAAATCCTGGCATTAAATTTGATTATCTGCT
Source organism: Cyprinus carpio (assembly GCF_018340385.1). Classification (NCBI taxonomy): domain Eukaryota; kingdom Metazoa; phylum Chordata; class Actinopteri; order Cypriniformes; family Cyprinidae; genus Cyprinus; species Cyprinus carpio. The sequence continues at coordinate 24,135,838 of NC_056621.1, read as the reverse complement.
TGGTTTATTGACAGTGCCTCTACGGGGCATTTGCACTCAATTACTCTAGCACTTCGTTATATTAAAGGTGCTCTCGTAAGAGAACAGTGTCTGCCTGGGCCAAGCGTTAACATCACCCATTTTACACCAGTAGTCATCAGTCAGTCTAGCAAGACTGGACCAATTAATTCTCTGATCCCAAGACCTTAGACATCTAGCCAATTGTTTTATATCAGGTCAATAGGTAAGATTTCCTTTAAAAGCTTTACAGCAAAAACTAAACTAATTAAATTATGTTTCACATTAAAAATGTTCTTTACTGAGTGCTCATAATTAGCCTCATCAACACATGTGAACCACAATCAGTATCAATACCACAGTATAAATATCGCTGACTTACCTCTCTCCTGAGGGTTTATCAGTGAATTCGGTTTTGCACCTTGTGCCATCATATGGCAGACCAGCTTCTCCCATTTAGAAGACAGGTCTATCATGGGGATTTTTTCAGTTCCTGGCCAATCTGCTGGTCGCCCAGGATCTCTCCTCTCTGCCAACACCGCCACGACCGCGCTCGTGATCCATTGCGGCCGCTGCGCTCTGACTAGCCACACACGCCCCACGACGCCCGAGGCTTACCTCGCCTCTACCGGCGTCACTTCTAAGTGTTTCATCCGCCAATTGGGAAGTTTACCGCCCGCTTTAATCCTACGGCACACGGCTATGATTCCGACGCTCCTTCCTCTCGAAGGTAACAAAGTCGGATCTTGTCCGAATCTAAATTATTAGTCTCCAGCAATCCACCACCACCCATCACTCCTAAATCCCAACACAGGGCGGCCAATATATCGGGCAAAACTCGCAGGCCCCGAACTCGCCCGCTCGAACACCGCCATTGGCCACCGCGTTGCACAAAACTGGCTCTCCTTAATCGCTGGCTCGCAGCGCAAATTCCCCTGAGCCTGGGCCGCGTCCGCCGATCTCACCTGGCAGCACGCGTCACTGGCTTCCCTTTCGACTCAACCTTTTACCGGGCTCTTCCGGCGCACGTGAGCGTCAAGCCCTTGCGCTAGCGTCACAGGCCGTGTTGCAAATACCTTTTAGGTATTCGCTAAAAGGTTTGTTGGTTGCTGCAACCGTTGTTAAACAACGTATGGGACACAAGATCTTGATATTATTTTAGTATTTTTAGCCACGCCGTCGCAAACGGTGTAAATACAAGAAATTTCTAAGATTTTCTTTAATTTCGCGAGTATTATTTTTTCCTGTGTGATACCGTCACGTCACTACAAAAGGATGAAAAATTATTGATTTGCGGAAAATGATTTCAATTGGGTACCAAAATTTGACTATCTGATAAAAGGGCAGATAAGGTTTACCACAAGAAACATCAACCGTGACAAACAACCCTAATTAACCTGTACGTGAGATATTACTAGGCACCTCTCTCCAAGTCTAAGCCAACGGGTGCATCGGCTATTTTTTCCCATACTTTTTCTTCGCGTGTTTAAGAAAAATGCATGTTCTTTTTAAAACCTAAAAACCCTTTAAAAGGTTGCAAAAAAAACAAAAAAAGCTTTCCTTTTCCCTATTTCCCCCCACTGCCGCTAAAAGGTGTCGGGCTCCCAAAAAGGAGCCTCTATCTATATTTCTCCAGGGCTGCAGCAGGGGAACGTTTCCCAAACAGAAGCCAAGAAGGAAAAAAAAAATGTTTTTTTTTGCTATGTGCTTTGTGAAAACAAGTTATCGGGTTAGTTTAAGAAATTGCTTAATCTAACAACAAATGGCAAAATTTGGTGAACACGAAATTTAATGACTTTTCATTAAACAAAATTTAACAAAATGTTTTAAACAAAATTACATGCACTTTATATAAAAAAGGGGGGCTCAAGTATTCCCGACGGGTTTCTCGGATCCTGTGTAGTCTAAATCCGATTTGGCAAAATTTTTCAATTAAAACGTAGCATCATTTTTAAATATTGGCCCAAGTCTTATGCCCAGAAATGCTAAAAGGCAATGATAAATCCTCAAATGCAGACATCAAATTTGCCATTTTTAAATTACATTCAGCCTTTCACCTGAATATCTTTTTCAGATTCCCCCCGATCGGCATGATTAAAAAGGTTTTATGATCATCCCTTTTGCACCCCCGCCGCCTTAGGTTTTGTCATTAGCCCAATGGGGATTGGCTATCTAGAAAAATTTTCAGAAATTCGGAAACCGCTGGCTCCAGAGGCGGACCAATTCCCCACTCCGGTTCCTCACTTTCCCGGGAAATTTAAAATTTCCCCCATAAACCCACCCACTAAAACCACTCCTCAAAGCGGCGCTAAACACTATCTTTTTTCCCCAAAACCCCCCGTCATAGCAAGGCACCCTCCTTAAAACATTCCGTTCCCCGGATTTTCCCTACTCTCATCACCTTTCATTTCGTTTCCCCCAATGGCTTTAAAGGGTCCCCAAAGGGTTTTTCTATTAAGGGTCCTTTTTTTTTTTTTTCACAAACTGGGTTCAGCACCCCCACCCCCAAATAACTTTTCTCAAACTCCCTCTTGTCAAAGGGATCCCGCCCCCATCCAACACAGAAAACCCCCTAACGGTAGATATCCTCAAACATACCCACCCCCCCCAAAAAATTTAAAACCAACCCCCTCACTAGCCACACCTCGAACCCCAAATTTTTCCTCCTAGCTTTTTTTTTCTTAGGTGCTCGAGCTCACGATCCTTTTCAAATTTAAAACCCGAAACCAAACCTTACCGACAACCAAACCCGACTCGTGACAAACAATCTTTTTTTTAATCAAAAAAAAGAAAGACAAAATCCAAGGAAGATCATTTTTTTATTTTCAATCTCCCCCTCTCCAATCCAGCCTCCAATCCTTTTTTTTGGCATTCCACGCCTTAGGAATTCCGGCAACCTTCCTTTTTTCTTTCTGTGGTCAGTGAGGTTCCCTTTTTGATCCCAGATCGGCTCCCTCGGATCCCGTCAAGCCCCCCGGTAGACAACCTTACCCTTTTCTATTCTGGGGCCAGAAAGGCTTCCCTTCTTTTGCCAGGACTAACCCCTTCGATAAGGGAACCCGCCGCTACCCACGCTGTTCGTCTTTTCCCGAGAGGTTTCCCCCATTCGATCATGGATTTGGGGCTCCCATGGGTGTAGGTGAGAGCCCCCCGGGCTAGACCCTTTTTCCGCCTTCCCCAGAGAGGCTTCCCTTTTGTGCGGGAGCTGACTCCTTAGAGGCGGGAGAGCCCCCGGGCTAACAACCAAAACCTTTTCCCATCCCGGCCAGCGGGGTTACCCGGTTCTGCGGGTGGCCCCATTGGAACCCGGCGAAGCCCCCTGGCGGGAAAACCTTTCCCTTTTCCATTTTTTCAGCCCCAAAATGTCCCAATATGCAAACTGTCTGATCCGGGGTATCAACCCCCCATCGGAATCGGCGAAGCCTCACGGCCACACAAAACCACCTGTTAAAATGGTTGCCCCTTTTGGGAGGTCGCGGAGCCCCTGCTAACAACCTTACCTTTTCCATTTCAAACGGTCGCGAGGCTTACCCCTTCGAGTTTGTCCCTTCGGCCGGCGAAGGCCCCTGCCCGACAACCCATTACCTTTCCTTCTAGGTTGATGAGATTTACCCGTCGTTGTTTGGCTCCCTTGGGACATGGGTAAGAGTCCCCGGGCCACGCAACCTATTTTTCCATTGAGGTGGGCGAGGCTCAACCGTCCGACCGCCTCCCCCCAAAACCCGCCAAAAACCCTTCCCAATCCTAAACTTTTTCCCCCGTGGCAGGAAAAATTCGATGTTCAAAGTATAATACCCATGTGGGGTTTTTTCCTTTTTACTTCTCCCAGTATGGCGAGGCCTACCAGGTCGGAGAGTGTGCTCCCTTCAGATGTTGGAGAGGGTTCTCCAAGTCAGTGTCTATACTTGCCGCCACAAGCGAGTCTAATACATCCGATGCAATGAGTCTTGAGCTCCAGTCAGATGTCCTCAAGAGTCCTCCTTTCCCATTCCACGTGCCAAAGGCGGTTTATATGCCAAACCGAGAGGACCCCGATGTCAGTTGTCCTAATTCTTAATCTACAGTCGAGCCTTCAGTTGGGCCCTCGCGGTCAGCGCCATGCCCTTTGTTCCACTGAAGTAGTCAGGGTCTTGTCCAGCCTGTAGGGCCCATTCGCCAACACCGTGACCACTACTTCCCAGTCACGAGGCAACTAGGGCCCTCCCGGTCGGGCTATACAATCACCGCTGCCAATCTTCATTGACCGGTAGAAATCACCTCGGTCCAATGCTGTGAGGCTTCCCCTTGAGCATCGTCCCCTCGAGCCCTACCCCCGACCCCGGTGAGACACAAACCACGCAGTCCAGTACCCATGCTTGCCGGTAGGGTCCTAACCCTTCCATGCTTAAGATCGCTCTCACACCAGAATACGGTAATTTCTTCCGGCCCTGCCACCCAGCTGACTTCTCAGGAAAAATAAAAATTAGCCCCCCCGCCAGTACGTCACAATGCTATGTTTTGGAGAGTGGATGTTTCTTTAATCTGGCGGGCTCTGTCCTTTGTTCATTGCTTTGTGGTGGGTCTTCGAGTTTCAGGCCATTCCCGAGCTAAGAGAACCCTTCCATGGTCAGCACGCCCATATACGCATTCCATACCTCAGCTAATAATATGGTAACGCGTGAACTAGTGAAATGTCCGTGTTTGTAGTTTATGAAATATTTGACCCTCTCAAAAATTATATTATAGACACCATCCAAGTCATCCTTCATGGTTTTGAATATTTAAATTAGTAGGTGGTTTTACTTGCCGATAATCCAACCTCAAATGTAATGGGATGTCCTTTTTTTTGCTGTACATATAAATGTAGAATCAAATCCGCGGATCGAGAAAAGTCAAACTGACAGCTGAAACATTGTACCACCGCTTGGAAGGGCAGTTGGATGAACACCGTTAACACAAGTGGCAGGCTACAAAGGAAGATTTAATTGGCCAAAATGTTTAACCAACGTAGTCCTGGAGGACGACTGTCAAAGGAAATCCAGTTATTGCTTTTCCAAACAACATTTTGTCATGTTTCAGAACGAAAATCAAACATGAAGTGCTGGAGACTGTTATTTGTACATGTTCATTTTTTATTAGCAGTTTTTCACTGTGCTTTTGAACCTGCTGGTGTCATCTCCATCTATCCCTTTCAAGCAGCGCCACACTCCAACCAAACATGCTCATTCTCTCTCTGGCTGTGGATAGACCTGATTGGTGGGACTGATTGTTATAACCGTTTAATGGTCATCAAATTCATAGAATCATGCTGGTACTTCTTGAGAGACATTTTGTTCTCTTTTTTTTTATTCATTGGCTTTTATGGTTGTTTTCAAGCCGCCATCTCTTGGTAATTAGGCTTTATATCCGTAGAATCGTTATATTTGCTGTGAGTGACCCTTTGAGATACACAGGTAAGGGTCATCACCTGATAAAGTCGTTTTTGTGTATTCTTATCACACGGGCTATGTTCCCAGCAGATATTATGTCATTAATTTTATCAATTCTAATGGTCCTACCCAGATACACAAGACAGGTGTTTATGGAGAATCTGTTCATTTTCTCTTCAAATTTGAACACTGTTGTCACAGACCTTCATAGGCCACTTTGTTTGACCCTTCTTCGGTAATCATGTCAATAGTATTGTGAAATTTCTGTTTGCAAAATATTCAGGCAAATGGTTGAACTTCGTTCACAGGTGTCAACATATCACCAAGAAAGCCGCAAAACTTTTGGGGATTGTGGTAATGGTTTACTTATTTTGTTTTGGTATACCTTACGATATATTCCTCTTCTTGAAAGCATGAGTCAACTGTTGATTTCATGTCACATGCTGATTTGTCCTTGAAGTCCTGTATGAAAACCCGCTTATTTTATGCACTGTTTATAAGAGGTTTGTTTAGAAATCATCTAATACACATAATGACTCTAAAAATTTCAAGTCACACACCCCCCCAATGCATCATAATACTTCAGTCTTGTCCAGAGGATCTGTAAATGATCATTTTTTTTTATTTGTAAAGTTGTGTTTCTTTCCTTCACAGTGAATGTTACTGTTGGTATTTGAGGATGTTGCACATCAGCAAGTGAAGAAGTGATAATTGTGTACTGACCCCCGCATGTGCAGTGAGGATGAAATCTGAGAGCAAAATCAGCTATTACATTAAGATTAATTGTTTAAAAAAAAAAAATTTGTGTATCTCCCACCGTATCACAAATTCTAACATGGACCTTGTGTGCTGACACAGATGCTATGTCTGAATCATATTTGCTTTATTTTTCCAGCTATAAAATAAATAATTGAAAACACAACATAACTTCTTAGAATATTCTGAATCGAAGTATGCCTCACTTATGGACATTTTTATAGACTTGTGATAATGTTTGTGATTGACCTGAATTTATCTTTTCAAACTGATGTACACAATCCAACGCTGGCATGTCTAGTAAGTATTCATGTTGCTAGCAACAAAGGCCCCCAAAGATGAATGGGATATAAGATTTCCATTTCAAAACAATCTTTATTGTAATGATTACTAGTCCTATGTTGTCATCACAACCATGTTAACCCAGTACTGTGGATTAAAACTGATTCTGTGGTAAAAGCTTTGAAAATCTTTCTTTTGAATTATGTGTATGTAAAGACTTTCAGCAAAGACATGAACACACCACTGGAGCATTTGCACTGCATCAGCACTAAAGAGCTTCACCTACAAGACTGGATTGTCTGGATTTGCATAGCCCTGCTAGCACCCTGCTGTAATGTCATTACACCATTTTGAAGCAAAGCACTTCTTTCTCCATTGATGGGCAATTTTTTAATAGCCATGTATTTTGGTAAAAATAAATAAATAAATAATATATATATATATATATATATATATATATATATATATATATATATATATATATATATATATATATATATATATTATTATTTTGATTATTATTATTTATTATTCTTATTATTATATATACACATATTGACGTCAGGCCTAAACCAAGGCAGTGCTTGCTTACCATTTTAAAAACAGTTATGTAGGTACTTTCTTCATTTTTAACCCGACCTCGTGTTGTTATGAAAATATTAGCATATTGGAATGCTTGGGTAAGATCAATGTAGCATTAGAACAGTCTTCTGTCTGTGCTTTACCTTACTTGCTCGTTTCTACATCACTTTAGCTTTAATTCATGGGCACTGACTCGTTTGCTAATTGGAGCATCCAATCAAGCGTTTCTCACTCACTACGACGGACCTGACCCAATTCAACCATGTGTGTCTTGGCCTTTAAAATGACAGCAAAACTAATATATATCTGCTGACATCTGTGTCATAAATGTTAATCAAACCACACAAAAAGAGAAAATCACTCACTGCTATTGGCTAAACAACTTTTGTATCTTATATAGACTCATTTCATATTTAATTTATACAGTGAAGATTATGCTTTTTTTTTTTTTAAACTTTTTTAACCTTTGATTGTTTAATTATTGTAATATTTCTTACTATGTTAAATAAACCTACTGTTCCCATAAAACCTTCAATTTGTTTATTTAAATTGTATCTTTCTCTGTCCTATAGTCATAGTTGGGTTATTAGCATTAGAAACACCCTCACAGCAGCATTAATTAGTTTTTTGTAATTTGATGTAAAGGTAAAATAATACAAAGTACTGTATGTTATAAATGTACATAATTTTTTTGACTTTACTGATCAGTCAGTGAAAAGAGTCCATTGCACAACCCAGGCTTATTTGAAATAAGTGGCCTCGAAATACATTTCTGCAACACTGTTATCCCGTTATCACCGTTACACGTTTCACGGCAGTTTCAAAGTGAAATGTTCAGTGAGTGGCACTAAAACACAGGTTCAATACATGACCTAGCACATTTTTTTTTTTCTGATATAGGCACATTTGCTGTTTTTTATTACATTGCTTCAGGTACGTATAGCGGCGGTTCATAATTCAAATATCCAAGGAATGCGCTTAAAAGATATTACTATGGTGTTGGAAATATCTCTTAACAGCCAAACCCAACCCTAAACCTACCCAACAGTGTTAACAAATGCAAAACTGATATAAAATGCACTTTGTTGATGCAATCATTTGCCATTTGAACTTCCTTACATGCAAATTTGGGAACTGTTATGTCGAAGCAAGTTTCACTGTATTCATACAGGAGCGGTTTCACATCTCAAGTGCCACTCCATACTGCGTGAGCTACTGAACAAACCTACTGAGTATGAAAACCCATACATATGAAGCTGGATATATTACGCTAACGTTCAAAAGTATCAGTTTTGAGCATCCTTGCAACATGTTAATTGTTTTTAAATATATAAAATATAATATTCCCTTAAGCAATTCTTTGAAATAGCCGTTATTAATCAAAACTGTGGACCTGTAAATTCAAAGGAATCACAGTTGTTATTAGTTTTACTTACTGCCTCTAGTGTTTATTTCAACTGGAAACTCAGCAATTCATATGTTATAGGTATGTTTTTTTTCAGTTTTTGGCAGAAATGTATTTAGAGTCACATTCAGCGAATGAGCCTATGGTTTGCCATTTGCAGTACTTTACTTTTTGCTTTGACACTATAGATTTTGTGTTTTTTTTTTGATAGAAATTACATTGATATATGCAGGGATGGCCATTAAGATGGTTTTACCATTTTGTTCTCTAAGCTAACAGCATTAAAGTGCTGGAAAGGAATCTGTGGTTAGCCCTCTTGCATGTAAATAGAAATGACATCATTATGCATCATCAGAATGGGTCAGTCTTGATCCCAGGCACTGTATAAAGGACAGGACAGTAAGTGCAAGCAGAACAGAACAAACACCTAACAGGAGGAGATTCACTCATGGCCTATTAGACAGAGAATCATGAGGACTCCATACTGCTTTCCTGCCATCAACTCATCATGTATCAAGGGAATGCGATCTAGATATGAATACAATATCATGTTTGTGTTTTTCCCTCATTGCTGTCAGCGTGGACTGTTGTTTCTGAACCTGCCCTGGTGATCATCCTCCATCTCGTCACGTTCAAGAAGCTTCAACAACATCCAACCAACACGTGATCATTCTTTCTCATAGCTGTGGCTGACATGCTTGGTTGGACTTATGTGATGCCCATAGAGGCTACTAGGCGTCATTGAAACATGTTGGTAGCTTTGGGAGACACTTTTCTGCAGGCTGTTTCTAACAATGAATGGGACTTCTCTTTTCAGCATCTCTCTCAGTAATTTGGTTTTAAGTTGCTGTTGATTCGTTTTGTGGCTGTGGTGTCACCCTTTATTGTACCCACAGAAAATACACACAGACTAAAACATTAATTATTGTCAGTCCTATTGCTGGTTTTGGCTCTTCAGCGTATAACCTTGCAATATCATGAGTCTCTCAACACAGAGAATATGCATGTTATGAGAGAATGTACAATTATGATCACTTCTGACTGGACAGTCCTTATCTATTTTTTATCTTTCTCTGATTCCTTTGTACCCTTATCATAACCTTGATTTTGAGGATATTTGATGTTTGCACGCATCAGCAAGCTGAAAGTTTATAAAACTCACTGTTAAGGGGGAAACACATATAAAATGAATCTTCTGTACAAGAGGAAAATCTGAAAGCAAGCAGCTCTGACATTATTGAATTCATTGTCACAGTTTATCTAGTTTGCTGGATTCCCTCTTTCATTTTGTCCTTTAACAAAAACAACAGGAATGGCTTCCACCACAGCCTATGTTCTAATTATGGTTTTTGTTTATATAACTCAGTCTGAAATCCTCTTCTTTATGCTTTCTTTTCCACCCCTGGTTTAAAATGTCAGTTAAGCAAATTCTTACTCTTAGATATTTCAGCCAGAACCCTCTATGATGGGACATTTTTACAAGACTATCATTAATAACTTGGCCTTAAGGGTTTGATTAAATGTTTTTTCGTCTTCTCTGAGAAGTTGAGATCAGTTCTCTGAGATCAAAGATCACTACCCTGAAATAGACATAGACCATAGTTATGCAAGGTTGTCATCATGTTTGTCCTGATTTCAGATACATACAGATAGGGATACTTATGCTAAAAAACCTTGTAATCTGCCTACCGAAGTTGCATTTTAATGCAGTCAGTTTGTGCTTCTGAAAGATAAACATCTTAATTATGCAGACTTAAGACACTTGAGTTATAGAAGATTATTGGACGACATCATATGCATTCTTTCCAAAGAGAAGGAAGACTCAGAATGTAGTTGCTACAAATTAATTCCAAATGGTGGGACAAAGAGGGAGAAGATATTGAGCCATTATAAATGTTTCATTCAACACTGAAAAGTCTTAATACTCAAATATGTTTATGCAAAATGTTTGTGTGGTGAGTATTTTTGATGTTTATACTTAGGGGGCCATTGAATGCTTGAATCTGATTGGCTTGACGAATGTTCTAAGGTGTGCAATTATTTTCAGGGAAACACACAGCGAACGTAGCTCCAGGCAGCTCTGGACTGCATTTATGTGTCATATCACTTCACCAAATGATTTCTGTTATTTCAAATGGTCTTACAACAGCACAATAAACCAAAACCCACAACAACACTGGTTAGACAAATAAATAAGTAATATGATAAAAACAACAGATAATTTCCAGTTTTTGCTACATAATTATGTTTTATTATGTAGGTAAAGCACATAGGCCTACTCTATCTCTCCCTCTCCCTCTTCCTACAGACGCACATACATAACTTACAGTACAGAAACATACACTCCCTAATGTTGTTATTGCTACTCTGGCGATTTTATTTTAAAAGCTACATGATATTTCTCACAAGCGAGGTAACAACGGCACTGTTCATGAAGAAAATTAAATTAAAGTTTGCATGATAGTAGAGATGCTGCTGCTGAAAAATTTTGAGAGACACAGACTCTCTCTCTCTCTCTCTCTCTCTCTCTCTGTCTAATAACTTCATTAATATCTGCATTAGTCTGCTATCAATGGCTCAAGCCTCCGTTATAGGTCTAAAATGACGTTTTGGAATTAGCAGTGCAGGCGTTGGATGAGATGCAGAAGAAATTAACCCTACTCACAAGAGCATTTAAGTACAAAATCCTGACGAATGCCTTACATATCATCTGATCAAAGTCTGATCATGGTGTGGCAACCATGGTATAAGCGGAATAATTGACTCCGGGGGTGTGCATTATTTTTCTTATAATTCATCGGGCCGTTGTCTATTATGCCGTACTTATTGGAATATCACTATTAGCTGAGCAAAGATGCTGGCATCATGCTCTATTGAAATCGGGTTATGTATTGATTTTTAGAAGCACTATTTGTGGTGTGTGTGTGGAGCTGTAGAGTGTTTCAAATCATTTATGAGATTCCACATGATGGTTAGAAGGCATGTGTCTGTACAGTCTGTTTTTACATTGAATATACATATCACAATATTTATGTGTAAATGCATCTCAGACATGATTTTAAACAGTTTGTACTAGACCAGTGTTTCTCAACTGGTGGGTTGTGACCCAAAACAGGATCATGAAGTGTACAAGAAAAAAAAAACAAAAAAAAAAAACTTAATTCTAAATGTTTTTCTGATGTGAGACGTTTATTTTGTAAGACATTTTAAAGGCACAATATGTAAGATATTTTATTCAAATATCCAAAAATCACTAGACTAGTGTTATATATTTTGCTGACTTGTGCAGTTACATTATCCAAATGTTTCAAAGAATGTTTAAATCCAGAGAAATAAGCAAATTTTAACTAGTGACATGGACCGTGTTCATAGTGTCATTGTGTCGCCCTGCCTATGACAATGTCATAACCCCTCGATTTCCGGTTTTTGTTTTTTAGAAAACGTGGGGGGAAACACCTAGATGCTTTAATATGTTATGTGTTTCATTAGACAGGGGAGGACCACACATAGGAGCATTATAACAGAACTTTCAAATGTATCTAGTAAGATAAAACAGTGCTGCTTTACCCACACATACTCATGACCAGAAGGAGCAGAAGTGGTCGACTGTGGCATAATAAAAGCCCCGCTGCTTTCGAGCCGTAAGTGTTGCACTCATTCGCGGCCTCGTTTCGCTTTGATGGCTTTCAGCCTCACCCTGCTTCATACTACTATGTTAATAAATCATTAGCTCATCCATGAACATGATTTTTGCCCGAGTCTCGTCGGATTGATCGTGGGGATGAAGACACAACTCCCATGATTCCACACTCAGTCACGCTGTCATCAAACTCACGCCTTTGTTTTTTTTGTTTGTTTGTTTGAATACATGCCTTCTAGTGGGCGAAAACGTACATATTGTGCCTTTTAAAGGGATACTACCACCCCAAAATGAAAAAATTTTGTCATTAATCACTTACCTCCATGTCGTTCCACAACCCGTAAAAGCTTTGTTCGTCTTCGGGAACACAAGTTAAGATATTTTGGATGAAATCTGGGAGGCTTGTGTCTGTCCCATAGACTGGCAAGTAAGTAACACTGTCAAGGTCCAGAAAAGTATGAAAGACATTGTCAGAATATTCCATATGCCATCAGGGGTTTTAACCGTAATGTTATGAAAGCGACAAGAATACTTTTGTAAGTGAGAAAACAAAAATAACAACTTTATTCAACAATTCCTAGTCACAGTCTCCTCTGTGTCGTCTCCATATCACCATATGCTGCGTATGCTCTTCTGTATTAGCCGCGCCACAAGGATGCTCTTGTTTCTACGTGTATTTAGCTTTGATTTAAAAGAAAACAGTGCATCCTTGTGGGACGGATGACACACAGAAGAGCATACGCAGCATATGGTGATATAGAAGAGACAATATTTTTCATTTTTGATGTGGAATATCCCTTTAAGTAAAGTGTGGCCTGAGAAAAAAACGCACTGTCACGATTCAGTATCTGTGGTCAGATGAGATGTTGTCAGGCTTAATGTCAGTAACATTAATAACATTATTCTACGATATTTTCATAACTTGTTTATGAAATAAAAAGTCTCTCACCAAAAATGAACTGTAACTGTCCTGTCAGATGTTATACCAAATCCACTAGAAGGCAAGCCTTGCAACCATTACCGAAAAAGCGTAACGGCTAAAGCTAAAGTTTTCCGGTTTGCCAGTATGTGGGAAAGGAGACCAGATGGAGGAGAGGCTTTACTACGCTGAATAACAGCTTTTTAGAGGAATCGGCTTATCATTTAATGAATCGACAGCCCATCGGTTATTCTTATTTTTGGATTGAAATATTTTTAGAGTTTTTACACAGAGTTTTTTTTAGAGTTTTTAACTCGTGCAATGCAATAAGGACCTGATTTGCAGCTGTCACACTTTTTGTAATGTCATTACAGCATTTTATTTTAAAAATGGAGCGCTTCCCTGACATAAGATTTTTCTAGTCAACTGGTTGCACGTTTTATTAAATTGATTAATATAATAATATACTAAACCATCCTTTAATATATAGACAGGCATATTATTCCACACTCAAGCTCGCACATAGCGCAAAGCGCAGCTTTCATTGGTCAAGGCCCGCCTATGAGGCCGTTTGACCGACATGTCAAACAACCAATCACAGTTTGGTTTGTTCAGCGTCATGTTTTCGGGGTGTGAAAATGTCGCCACAATAACAGACTGGTGTGTAAAAACTCTTGGACGTATTTGACGATTCCATTGCTGCAAACTTTAAATATTTCACATACTTTTGAAACTCCAGTGTTAAGTTAATCCTGATAAGCCCTCGTCGTCACAGTTGTAAACCTAAGGCTTTCTTCTTTCGTGAGGGGGTTGGCAATTACGGCATCTTTGTGTTTCCAGACAGAACGTTAAAAGAACGCAACACACACGTCTCCCGTAAATTCTGTAGAATTCAACCAATCCGATGATGACGTCCCATATGCATCAGACGTTCCACTTGTGTGTCCCATATGCATCAGACATTTAGCCAATGGTCCGTGGGCCTGACGTCTGAGGCTAAGACTAGCTCGCACATAAAGCAATAGCCTCAAAGCACCAGCAAAGTGATTATGAATGTGTCGGGAGAAAAGAAGACATTTTAATTATTTATTAATAAACTAGTGGTTTCTGACTCGCCGTCTCCATATGGACGTGCCTTGAAATGCACCTTTTCATAGGGACAAATAATTAGAGATTATTACAAAATCGACGTGGGCAAGTTTTGCCTTATATTTATTGTATATTCATTATATATAAAAAAAAAGTATATCCTGTTTTTGGGTTATGTTTAATTGTCCAGGTCACCCGTCAATGATAGCACCCCCCTCAGCAACCTGTGCGTTTAAAATTCTCTGGCGCAACCACCTGCTTCTCATAATTTCTATGGTATCTGTAAACAGCGTCTGAGTGGTCGCACAACTCTGACTGAAATTCATTGACATCAAAGCTGTTTGTGGTTGGTTTTAAGGCACATGTTATCCAAGTTGACCATTACGCTTTTTCCAATAATTTCCATTAATTTTAGCATTGTGTATTCACCACGGTAACCATTGTTTCCATAACCCAAAAAAATACCATGTTATTTTCACGTTGAGTTATTTTTGTATATGTTTAAAAGACTGTGGTGGCTCATACAAACTTACCTGTATTAACAACAACTAGTTTGCGACTGCTATTTAAATAGCCTTCTCTGATAGGATGTTTATTCCTCAGTATTAGTCATATTCTTACAATTTATGAGTATGTTAAGTAAAGGGGGACGGTACTTGTGTGTGTGTCAATTTTTGTGAAATAAATTTGCTTAATTTTTTATTTTTTGCTCTGAAAAAAGAAAAACGGATGAAAATATGAGGCAAAAGTCTATGGCATCACAGATTTCACACTCCCTCTAGCTGTCATCACTGCACAGTGTGTGACGCTCCACTCAATAATCCACTCAGTGTTCCGCTCATGCTCACCAGAAAAAAGCAAAGTCTGCTCAATTAACTTGCCAACAGGAAATTTCTATGTAGTATACTTGTTCCTATTTGCAGTAGTTCTACTGTGCTGTAACATGGTGTAGTACAGCTGTACTAGGGCAATGCTGGTAAATGACGTTACCCTCTCTTGCACTCTGCTATGCTCAGCTCACATGCTCTGATAATAATAACTTTGTGGACTATACATTATTTGTCTAATTAAACAAAAGAAATTCAGTTGTAAATCTGATATATGTTACATAGAACTGACTAAAAAATAATATCAATGATATTTATATAATTTTCCGTCCATGTTTATTGTTTACTTTCACTAAACCTGTTGTTATTTTTATTGTATTTAATAAGATTAAATATTATAAAAATAATTTTTTCCAGTTTAGCCCAGAATTTTTCATTTCAGTGCATCACCTACAACATAATGAGGGTCACAGTGGTGGACAGAAGTCGTACACAAGGAGGTCAGACTACAATACACACACACACACATTCACCTGCTTTTCTCTCAGTCTGTGGCACATCCACACATATCTCGCAGCCAGTGCTGCTGTCTGTCCCTCTGCTAAGCTACTCTTTATTTGTTTCTCTTCAGTCATGGCTGTAAAGTTCTTTATGATTTTTGTAAATTTGTCCATGTACTGTAGATGTCTCTTATTGATTTAAAATTTGTAACAGGGAGATGCGGAATGTGCCTCTCTGTCTTGACTCTATCCTGTCGTACAGTGGAGCCACCTACTTGGCGTAAACCAGCTCTTTTTGTTGTACTTGGTCAGGATGCTGTCTCTGCTCTGTGTCTCTTGACAACATGCAGATATTTTTCCAAGTCAAATTTGAATTTATAGTTTGCATTAGCAGTCGAAATTTACTTTGTGTTTTAGTTTCTTGCTCCAAAGTTCCCGATATAGACTAGTTAGATTGGTTTATATTTTTATTTATGTTGATGTTTGGGGAGGAAAGCAGTGCTGGTAGTGTTAGTAGAGTTATTCAGTTTAGTAAAGTCTTCAGATCTCAGCTGACTTATGGAACTTTTGAGGCCACTCCAGGTTCTTGGGTTTGTAGTGCTTTTTAAAACTCCGACTACATCCTTAGCTCCACCCTTACCCAAGCATCAACGGACTTGAACTTGTGTGGGGCTGTACAAACTGTTAGCCATTAAGAGGTATTACTGATGGAGCTCATTGGAAGAATAGTCCCGCTGCCCTGCATTTTGTTTCAGTTGTAGAAGTATGAGTACAACATGATTTTGAGATACTTGTAACTAAGCAGTAAGAAATACATAAGCATACACAACTGCCAGGTTGGAAACAGTCAATTTTTAAGGACACTGAACTATTTTCTATTTATCACATCTCACTGTTTCAACATGTCTATTACTTTGGCCATATCTAGGATTTTTTTTATCACTTGTTTTTTTGTTTTTTTTCCAAACAGAAGAACTCTATTATAACCTTATCCGTTGAGTATACATATAATGCTGCCTCATGAAATCCAAAGAGGCACATTAGACATTTATGACTAGCTTCATTCCACATGTCACAGTCATCTTTGTCTGTAAACATTTTAATTAAAGTTGACCGAGACCATTAAATTTTTCATATGTCGTGTTTGGACCAACGGCACAAGGGTGGGCAATGCAGGACCATTTTCAAAAATTTGGTTGAACTTTCCTTAATATTAAGGTAGTTGCATTCATTAGTTTTATGTGTTAATTCCTAGATCTGAACATGTGAATACATGTCACGTGCTATCATTTTTTGGGGATTGATCCTCCGAGGTTGTGCTAGATGTGAAAAATAAAATACAAAACACATATAATCCTCATCTGGAAAGATCATTAATGACTATCTGTAAAAGAATGTCCTTCAAGAGATGCTGGCTGGTGAATAAATTCTTTAGAGTTAGAATGTGTTTAACTGATATTTGATAAAACAGCGGTAAAATCAAAGCATAGACATAGCGGATTAAGACATAGAGTATATGGCAAGTCCATGTTAGAAATGTCTGTGTTGGTGTGGCAAGAGCTGCAGTGTGTTGTTGTTAGGGAACAGATGTAGAATGGACTCCCGCAAGAGCAGATACGCGTTCACATGATTCTAATGTCCAGGGCAGCTTGGATCTCAGATTTCCGCCTCACTGAAATTGTTCCACTCCAAAGTTAACACCATGCATTTGAGAGTAATAATTTTCCACTTGCGGTGGCATCACAACTACAAAGTATCCTCAAATACGCCGTGATGATCACACATAAATACAAGGAATCATAAAAACGAAACAATCCAATCAATAAAATCTCCAAGCAGGTGTAATCAAAACAATACATGGCCATAACACAGTGTTGTTGTCTGACATAATAAAAACTATCCATTGCTATTACAAAGCAATAATGTAAACTGAACAGCAAAAACCAGCAGAGGGGAACAGCTGCTTATTAAAGTTTAGTTGTGGTCATTTTCTGTGGGTACAGTAAAATGGTTGTGTTTCACACAGCCAGATAGCGAATCCATTACCCCGAGCAATTAAAATACAAAATATACTAAGAGATTCCCTAGAATACCCACCTGGAGCTGATGTTACCTATACGAGATCACAAACAGTCCATTTCAGTAAGTGTTTCTCCAACATGTTTTCCAACATCGTCTCAATTCCCCTGTTTTTTTTTTTGATGCCCTCTACCGGGTCTGCAATTTAGTACACATGGCTTATAAGTCCAACACAAACATGTCGGCCACAGCCAGCCGGAGAGAATGATCAGGTTGGTTGGAGTTTGAAGCTTCTTGAAGTGAGAGATGGAGATGCTCACACCAGCAGGTTCAGAAAAACAGTCGCATGCTGACAGCTAATAATAAGCAAAACATATAGATGAAAATTATGCTCAAAACTGGAGCGTTTACCTTTGGTAACCTGATGCGTTGATGGCAGGGAAAGCAGCATTCGAATCTCATGATTCTCTGTTCATAAGCCATGAGTGAGCGTCTCCTCACCTATTAGGAGTTTGTTATGCTCTTTGTACTGTGCTTCATTATATAGTGTGCTGGATCAGACGGAAACCACCCATTTCAACAACTTGTGATGACTGCACAAATTATATACATCATTTTCTTCCCCCAAATTTGGATATGAGGATAACACATAGTCTAAGATTAACTTTGTTTGAAATATAATATAGTAAAATCAGAATAACATTACAGTTACCTGTGTGTTTGTGTGTTTTGATAAATAAATACTTGCACATAGAGCCATGCCTTTCTCCCAATCTTCCTGTTTCAAATGTGATAAAGATTGTATTAAGTGTTTAAAAGCAATTTGGATCAGTGCTAACACATTCTTATTTAAACGTTGCATGTCAGCCTCCCACCCGACATATACACGGTGAGACCGGATATATCTCAAATTGATACGTAGTTATTAAGGACTGATGTTGTTGGGAATTGGTTTAAAATGTTACGTTGGAAAAAAATAATAATACCGGGGTCGTTCTAAACAGCCTACCTAAGCAGGCTGCCTTCCAACCATCATGGAACTTCTTAAGTAATTGGGAACACACCAAAATACTGCTACTCATGCAGAGTGCAATGAAGACTCAATTTATTTGTCAAGCATTATGTTTGTTCGAGGCAAGCCAAGTCAGTCAGGCGTTGCATCAGTAACCCAAAAGGTGACTTGAAAAGTACCCTTACTACAGTGATCTTTACATTCATTCTCATTTATTTATCATTCTGCCACTTTTTTGTGTGATGCTAGCTGCATTTAAACTCCTGCCTCCATCCTCAGCTCCAACTTAGCTGATGGACATCAGTGATTCTAGGCTAGTAGTGTAATCTTGTTTACTAATCTATTTGGATCAGTTGTATTCCGTCATGTTACCTTACAATTGTATGAAATTATTAATCTGCCTGCTATTGTACCTGTTCTGTCTGTCTCAACAGAGAGGTAAAAAATATTGCTTTTCCCCGTGCTAGGTCTGTAAGATTTATTAATCGCAATTAATCGCTTCCAAAATAAAAGTCTGTATTTACATAATATTTAAGTGTGTACACTGTAAAAAAGAAAAAAGTGGAGTTCACTCAAAATTTTCAAAGGCAACCAACTGCACAGAATTTTTGAGTTGAAGAAATAAACTTAATTCTTTAAGTTTTGAAGAACTACAATTACTAAGTTTGCGTCAGCTAAGTTTTTTCAAGTTCTGACAACTATTTGTTTTTTTTTTAAATCAAGTTACTTGAACTTTCAAGTCTGTAAAACGCTTACTATTTCAGTTCAAATTACCAGATATTTTAGTAATAGAAAAATTATTGTCATAGCAGCTGAAACAACATTTTACTGTCATTTAGGGAATTCCATTTTTTCCTGTTTTCTAAAGAACAACAACACAAATTTTTTTTTTAAAGGTCACCACATTTTAAAAATTTATGTTTGCTTTCAAATGACAAAGATGAAAGGCTATGATAACCCAATAAGCAGAACAAACAATGTCTTTGTTTGTAAGACAACTTAGCAAGACTATTATATCCAGAAAAATGACATAACCAGCCTCAACATACTCTAGGAATCTATACCAGACACACAACCCTCAAGACCGGGTGACAACCAACACACATGGTAAAAAGATGAGCTCTTGTCCCCACAGTACAACAAATAAACTAACACTAATGATAAAAACCAATAATAAAAAAGTTGAAATTAAGATGCAATGCATTGATGGGAACTCACAAAAAGCCTTAACATTTCTACACATATGAAATTCTTTGTTCAGGACAACTGTGTTTGACTAGTTGGGTGCAAGATTTGGGGCTAATTTTGTGTTCTGACACTTATGTTTGTGTAGTTTCAAGAAAACAACATTTTTGTGGTATTTGAGACTGAAAAGTTTTAATGCAAGCTGGAAACTGAGAAGTTTTAAATTTTTGTACAGTGTTGGGAGGACCGTACAAATAATGCAATTATGCCAAAGATGACCGATAAACAGTTGTAATAGTGCCTAAGTATTAATTCAGACTGTGTAGATCCCCAGCTGAATAAAAGCCACATAAATCCGACCTTTCGGAATTATCTGACTAGAAGTTAGAAGGAATGTTTCTCTTCGACAAAACGAAGGGAAAGTTACACGCTGACGTAGTGACAAGATGGCAGACGCAAACTTTCAAAACTTTTCGAAGGAAAGCTCCTGGGCAAATCCTTGCGAAACCCCGGTAGCAGGGGGGGGGGCGGTTGCCATGACAAATCTCAAATGGGAGCATGCACAGCTTAGTTGACCTAACTATAACTGGGTGTCAACTACAACTTCAAATTAATATCTAACTCAATTTATAAAATAAAGATGAACTTTCCCTCAGAAATTGTCTGAAAGTGAGTTCAAGTGGATTCCAAACAGATAGTTCAAGTTTCCAAACTAGCAATTTTATTGTCCAGTGAAATGCATAAAAGTCTCGGTAAGGTGAACAATTTTGAGTGTCGTTTTTACAGTGTACTGGATGTATTTATATTGTACGGCATCTATGAATCCAGTGAACATGTGCTTCTGGGTGCGGTAATTTCCTACCCTATGATGACGGACACGATCGCTGTCTCACATGTCTGGCGTCGCTAAGCATGCTAAGACAGCTTTCGTGGATGATTCATGAACACACATGTGAGCACATGTCCATGCGCCTACGATGAGGTTGCGGCCTCTCATTCAGTATATGTTCTTCCCTCCGAACTAGGGGCCAGTGCCACTGGTCATATAGATCCTCAGGACCAAATTGGTTAGGGACAAGGAGAACTGAGGATTATCGTTCAGGAATGTTCCGCTGGTGGCAGAACCTATGGAAGTCCTGTTCCTCACAGCGTAGCACCATCGAACACCATTTCATCTCGCGGCGGCAGACCCATTGGCTAATGAAATTGACTTGACGAGGGGATAAGGATGTCTATCGCAGCACCAGAGGAGGGGCTTTCTGTCTTCTGATGCTGAAGACTTTTTGGACGGCTGCACAGTCGGAGTCAGAAGCAGATTAACAGCCAGCTTTCTTTGGGCCGCCAAGAGTATCGGGCTGGAGGTGAACTTCTCTATCCTCTATCCTCTGAACCACTCAAGGCTGGACGATTGGGTATCTGGGTCTCGGACACACAACTCTTAGCCAAATATTACAGGTTGTGATAGATACTATAGCTCAGGCGAGGCACCCCCTCTGCCAGACAGGCCTTGCTCTAAAGTGGGGTTCTCTTTGTTGACTGGTGTTTAGTCTCAACGAGAGGACCCACAAGAGATGTCCCGTCAGTGTTGTGTTTCTCCTTCTTGCAAGAAAAAGTGGAGAGAAGGCTGTCCTCCTCCACTTTGAAAGTGTATGTTGTTACCATTTGGTGCATCATGAGGTAGTGGATGGAATATCCTTGGTGAAGCATGACCTGAGACGTCAGGTTCCTGAGAGCCGCAAGGAGATTAAATCATCCCAGATTCATGCCTGTTCCCTCTTGGGCTCTCTCTGTGGTCCTGGTCTCCTTTGAGTCGCTTTGACTCAGCTGAGCTTCAAATTCCTGTCATTTAAGACATTGCGCATGCACAGTAAAATCGACAGGTGTTAATTAAGTTACCCTCCATTTACTCTTAAGGAGAGAAAAAATGCCCCCTAGTGTTGTGTGAAAATGATCAGTTGAGTTGAATTCTGCGTTTTGCTAACTTTACTCCGTTTAAACTCGCCCCTCAAGCCATCCCCGAAACCAGAGGAAAAGTTCTCTCGTGCCATTTCTTTTGCCTTGTGCCAAAAGGTAAGCTCTTTAATTAATTTATTAAAACATAAGTTTAATATTTGATGTAATAATTGTACTATATCTATGAATGCTTACGTATTTTTTTTTTAACTTTGGTGTAATTTGATTGGTTTAAATCTCAAATATTGAATAGATATCGAATAACGCAAATCAGAATGTTGGAGAAATGTGCTTTTCATCTTCAATGGTGGTATCATAACGTTGAATGATGTCAGTAAATCTTACTTAATTTGATTTTCAGCTGTATTTTAGTATTCAGTTGTGTACGTCACAATGGGGGCATAAGCTGACAAATTTTTATATAGAAATTATATGATGTTATGTAACACCGTTGGCATAATATAGACTATATATTTGCCACTGTTCAGCTCACGAAAGACTAAATGTGTCCAACGGCATTAATTAGTCAAATTAATTAGATGAATTAGTCGAACGCCGCCATTGCATCTTTATTGAAGCCACGTAGATGGCGCTGTGGGATTATCGTTAACTTGGCTCAAGGCTTCGCGACAAAGAAGTCAATAGGGAAGGTGGAAACACATCTGCATTTAAAAACAGCAGCGTTTTTGGTTTTCGTTAATTTAACCTTATGCAGTGATTCGGGTACCACCAACAACTATTTACTTTATTAGTTGTTAACTGCAATACCCCAGTTAGTTGGCCTGATCAGAGCGGACATGTAAGTACTGGTTACAAGTAACTTAACGCTTTTGTAAAAAGCATGTTGCCTGATTA
This sequence comes from Cyprinus carpio, assembly GCF_018340385.1. Lineage (NCBI taxonomy): Eukaryota > Metazoa > Chordata > Actinopteri > Cypriniformes > Cyprinidae > Cyprinus > Cyprinus carpio. The sequence goes on along the minus strand of NC_056621.1, from coordinate 24,113,409 downwards.
TGAGGAGCGGACTGTTTGGCATGTCATAGCACAGAACTAAACGTATTAACGTTCTTCTTTCTCAGTTTTTTAAGTAACAGGCTTCTCCTGTGCAGTCTATCAGTACCTGTCTTCAACCTTTGACTCCAGTGGACTCGCAGGATACACCATTATTGAAGAAAGGTCTTCCGGTAAACGAAACAAGCACTAGACGATGGAGCTTAAAAAAGGTGGGCAATAAGGTTTATTACTTATGCATTGGGGACTGTTGAAACGCATAATCTACTTAAAAAATACATACATTAATTTGATCTTTATAAGGGTTTCATGTTTACAAGAATTGTCAAATTAAGTAGTGTTTGAAGTAGTATTTTTTATTGTTTATATACCATATTTATGTTTTTGCTTTGATTTTTTATTTTTATTTAAAAAAGATTAAGCAGGGCTGATTGATTCTCTGTGAAACAAGGAAAAACTGTCAATATCTTGACAGCTGACATTAAAAGAAATAAAATACTGTATATATGATAACTGTGTGTGTGTGTATATATATATATATATAATATATCTATATATATGTATATATATATTATATATATATATATATATATATTATCCACGCTTATCCATTGTTGTCCACGCGTGTGTCCAAGGAGCGCCATCTCTGGCTTTGTCTGGCAGACATGAGGGACACCGACAAGGTTCAGTTCCCCTCAAGTCCTTGTGTCCCAGACCGGCCTCTTCGGCGACGTAGTCGAGAGCTTTGCCCAGCAGTTTCTCGGCCACCCAGAAGCACGACTGAGGCGATCCGACACATCCTGCCCCAGCGGATGTTGTCGCAGAAACCCATCTTTGGGTGCATCCATCCCCGAGATTGGGTTGCAACGATCAACCTGAAGGATGGTCGTACTTTCATGTGTCTATCCTTCTGCACCACAGACCTATCATCCAGTGATATGTGTCGGGTCCCCGCCTATAATAGAAGCAACATTCACAAATGTTACAAGAACAAGCCGGAAGCGTGCCTGTGGCTTTCTCTATATCTGTTTTATCACTTGTGATTGAAAGGCTAAGGCCTTCTGACACGCGGAAGGGCTAACTAATCTAATATGCGGCTATTATGTAATCACAATAAGATTGCTGTATTTAAAAACACAAAGCACTGCCATCAAGTTAGCATTTTAAATACATCGCTCACTAAAAAAAAACATTTATAATCAATGACTTAAATACCACAAACAATCTGGATTTTATGTTTCTAAAACTAAACATGGCTAGAAGACAGCTGCAGTGCAACAATCCTCAATGAAGCAGCCCCTCCTAACTTTACTTTCATGAACTGGTCTGCAGGGACTGTTTAGGAGAGTTTGGATATATAGCTGCTCTATTTTAAAGATGTCCACCAGTGCAAGCTAGCGGTCATTTGGCTCGTACTGTGTCTTTTGAATATCTATGATTGTGCTGAAAGGTTCTCCCGCACGCGTTGCGATTGCAGGGGATGTTTAATCCAACGTTTTTGCTATTGCATGGGATTTTAATATTCCACATAGATCGACAGGAAAACCAGATTCCAGAATGTTCAATGGAACCAACACAAAGGTGGAACACACTCTCGATTTAATCATCAGTAGGTGTTCAAACCCCTTTCATCCCTTGTTAGAAGGACGTGGCAGCAACTGATTACTTCTGTACCACTATACTTGGTCTGTCTCTGTCACAAAGAGATGCACTAACAAGGAACATAGTGTGCTATTTTGGAGGCTATATCTGAACACCAAGCATTCTGTTGACTCTGTTGATCTTTCTCAGTGAGTCCTTGAAGGTTATTGATGCTATGCGCCGTAATGGTCAATAAGAAATTAGGCAGACAGAAATCAGTTTGCGACAAATCAATAGCGATGTGTGGAAGGAAGACGAAATTGAAATTCACAGCATCTATAAAGAGAGGCTTCATGCTTTAATGTGAAATAGCCACAGCTGACAGAGTTTCGTCTCACAAATGTTATAAACAGTAACTTAAACAACACTTCTTTTGTTAATGTTGAGAGACTGACAAAACCCCAAGTCAGATTCCCAGTGAAATGGTTGTCAGACGGCAAATGCAATGAGTTTGCTTCCTTCTTTTCTGAGAAGATCCTCAATATCAGGAAGGCGATTGGCACAGGCCTCAAGTAATGCAAGAGGTCAGACAGATTCGGCTGCAATATCAAAAAGATTCCTATGTCTATTTTGAAGCAATTGATAGCAAAATTTTGGAAGAAAATGTGCAGCACATCTAAAATCGTCAAATCTGCTATCTTGAAACACTTCCAAAATCTTTTACCCGGATTTCAATTAATTCGGACGTTTTACTGAACCTTGTTGTCGGTGGAGCAGCGGCGCTGATCAAACACTTCAAAAAGCACAAACGGGGAAAGCGAGCTGGTGCGCTCGTTAGACTCAGGAAGCGCGGATTTCGAACACTGTTGCCTAGCATCCATCTGGCAAATCTCCGCTCTCTACCCAACAAAACGGACGAAATCCTTCTGCTTTCCTGGACAAATAAGGATTTCTTACACTCTGCTGCTCTGTGGTTCACAGAAACCTGGCTCAATGACGCCATACCGGACAGCGCGCTCCATCTGCCGGACTTTCAGCTGTTTAGAGCGGATCGTGGTTATATAAAAGAACTGAAATCGCGCGCGGCGGGGGACATGCTTTTATATCAATGAACGGTGGTGCACAGATGTAACTGTGTTAAAGAAGATGTGCTGTTCAGATCTAGAAGTGCTTTTTGTCAACTGCAAGCCGTTCTATTCCCAGCGGGAGTTTCACATCGTTCATTCATGGTGAGTGTTTACATCCCTCCGCAAGCGCACGTAAGCCTGGCTTTACAGAAACTCGCTGACCAGATCACGGAGACAGAACAACAACACCCGGACTCTGTTTTAATCATTCTTGGGGACTTTAATAAAGCCAATCTCTCCCATGAACTGCCAAAATACAGACAGCATGTTACATGTCCCAACAGAGACAGTAACATATTGGATCACTGTTACAACACAATAAAAGATGCATATCACTCTGTTCCACGAGCAGCTTTGGGACTGTCTGATCACTGTCTGGTTCATCTTATACCAACCTACAGGCAGAAACTTAAATCTGCTAAACCTGTAGTAAAGACTGTAAAGAGATGGACCAACGAAACAGAGCAGGATTTACAAGCTTGTTTTGACGTCACTGATTGGAGTGTTTTTGAAGCTACTACCACCGATCTGGACGAACTCACAGAGACCGTAACATCCTATATTAGTTTTTGTGAGGATATATGTATTCCTACCAGGACTTATTTAAAATTCAACAAGGATAAGCCATGGTTTACAGCAAAACTCAGACATCTTCGTCAGGCCAAAGAGGATGCCTACAGAAATGGGGACAGAATCTTGTATAATCAGGCCAGAAACACACTGAACAAAGAGATTAGAGTGGCTAAAAGGACCTACTCTAAAAAGTTGGAAGACCAGTTTACTTCCAACGACTCAACTTTAACCTGGTTATATAAAAGAACTGAACTGAATGAGTTTTATTGTAGATTTGAAACACCCCACACCCATTCTGATCATCTTTCTACACAACCGTTAACACCTCCTGCAATACCCCTCTCCCCCACTCCTGCACTTCAAATTGGTTCTGGCTTATCTGAAGGACATCACTGGACCCTTACTGGACCCCCTGCAGTTTGCTTACCGAGCAAACAGGTCCGTGGATGATGCAATCAACTTGGGATTGCACTTCATCATGCAACATCTGGACAAAACAGGGACTTATGTGAGGATCCTGTTTGTGGACTTGTGGACTAGTTCGGCTTTCAACGCCATCATCCCAACAGCCCTCCAGACCAAACTGACCCAGCTCTCTGTTCCTAGCTCTATCTGTCAGTGGATCACCAGCTTTCTGACAAATAGGCAACAGCTAGTGAGACAGGGGAAATTCATGTCCAACAGCTGCTCCACCAACACTGGTGCCCCTCAGGGATGTGTTCTCTCCCCACTGCACTTCTCCCTCTACACTTATAACTGCACCTCCAAAGACCCCTCTGTCAAGCTCCTGAAGTTTGCAGATGACACTACAGTCATTGGTCTCATCCAGGATGGTGACGAGTCTGCTTACAGACAAGAGGTTGAGCAGCTGGCTGTCTGTTGCAGTCTAAACAACCTGGAGCTGAACACTCTCAAAACAGTGGAGATGATTGTGGACTTCAGGAGAAACCCCCCTGCACTCCCCCCACTCACCATCATGAACAGCACTGTGGCTGCAGTGGAGTCATTCAGATTCCTGGGAACCACCATCTCTCAGGACCTGAAGTGGGACAATCACATTGGCACATTGTTAAAAAGGCCCAACAAAGGTTGTACTTTCTTCGCCAGCTGGGGAAATTTAACCTGCCACAGGAGCTGCTGAAACAGTTCTACACAGCCGTCATTGAGTCTGTCCTGTGCACTTCAATAACTGTCTGGTTTGGTTCAGCTACAAAATCAGACATCAGAAGACTACAGAGAACGGTTCGGACTGCTGAAAGGATTATTGGTGCTCCCCTGCCCACCCTTCAAGAAATGTATACATCCAGAGTGAGGAAAAGGGCTCAGAATCCCTCTCATCCAAGTTACCCCCTTTTTGAACTTTTGCCATCTGGCCGGCACTTCAGAGCCGCAAATACCAGGACAGTCAGGCACAAGAACAGTTTCTTCCCCCAGGCAATCTACCTCATGAACAGTTAAATGTTCCCCACTTATGCAAAAAATATGCAATATTCTTATATTTATTTGTTACCCCTCCATCCAAGTACATCTCTGCATCTTACTCTATTCTATTCCATTATCATCTATAGCACAACTGTTCATACAATTTTTTTTATTTGCAATTTGTTTTTTTGTGTGTTGTTGTTGTCTCTGTGTACTGGAAGCTTATGTCACTAAAACAAATTCCTTGTATGCGTAAGCATACTTGGCAATAAAGCTCTTTCTGATTCTGATTCTGATGCATTAAAACTACTTTTATAATGCATTATATATAAAGACCTTCAGTTTCTTATTCTCATCAAGAATCTGCTTGAATTTTAACAGCAAAAATCTCACATTTCTGACATTTTTCATTTTTATGAGTTTCTATCTCATAATTCTGACTTATATAAATATATATAAACTTGCAACTCTGAGAGGACAATTCTGAAATGCCAGATATAAATAGAAAAAAGTAAGAATTGTTAGATAAAAAGTCAATTATGCTGTGTATGCTTTTTTTTTATTCTGTGGCAAAAAACAATAAAGAGAGTTTGCGAGATATAAACAGTATTCTCGAAAAAAAGTCAGAACTGCAGTATTGTGAATTATGAGATGTAAACTAAGAATTCTGAAATTTTATAGAAAACTATGAAAGCCTGTTTCTGCCATAGAACAAAAAAATAATAATAAAAAGATGATTAAAACTTTTCTTGGACTTTGTTTCTCGCAATTCTGGGGAAAAAGTCAGCATTGTGAGAAACAAAGGCAGACCTGTGACATAAAAAGTCACAGTTACCCTTTTTTATTCTGTGAAGAAATCAGACTTCCATAGTTCCCTTTCAGTTGGTAACTCTCAACGTCACGTCGGTGACAGAAGAAATGGGACCTTGCTTAGAGAGACCAATCTACTTTGAGTGTAAACTAAACGAGCTAATGCACATTGGTATGCGATTATTGCATCCAGCTGCCACTGATCACAGCGTGACGTAAAAAAGCCGCAGGTGCAATGCATACCAGCTTTTCGCTTCGGAGCCGAGTGACAACATCATTCTGCTCATACCAAACTGCTTCATGTGTGACGAGTTCATAGGACTCTAGGGAGCTTCTTGTGTTGGTGGACGGCACTTCAGCAGTGGTCATTCCTGTCTCGAGTGGGTTACGCACTTCAGGCTGCAATAAGCACCTAAAAGAGCATTTCCCTGAAAGAGCCTATTGCGTGTCAGCACCTAAAAGAGCATTTCCCTGAAAGAGCCTATTTATCTAAAAGAGCTTACATGGGTGCGTCTTTGTAAAGATGACAGATCGTATTTTTAAAGATGCCGTTTCACCCGTGCATTTCTGGATGCGGACGTTACCTGGCGCCAGGTGATGATCACGATCGCTGCCTCACGTGTCTGGGCATTAAACACGCTGAGGTGGAGTTTGCGGATGAGTCATGTTCCCATTGCAGTTCATGTTTGAGGGACGTGCATATCAGTACAAGGTCCTGCCCTTCGGGCTGTCCCTGTCACCCTGTGTCTCGGAATGTCATGGAGGGGGCTCTTGTTCCCCTCAGAGAGTAGGTTGTTTGCATCCTCAACTATCTTGATGATTGGCTTATACTAGCACTAGTCTCGGGTTCAGTTGTGCGAGCACAGGGACCTGGTGCTGTGGCACCTCAGCCAGTTGGGTCTTCGGGTCAATTGGGAAAAGAGCAAACTCTCCCCGACACAGAGGATCTCTTTTCTCAGTTTGGAGTTGGATTCGCTCAAACAGACAGCATGCCTTACAGAGGAACGTGCGCGGTCGGTGCTGAACAGCTTGAATTCATTCAAGGGCAGGACAGCGGTCCCACTCAAACTGTTTCAGAGGCTCCTGGGACATATGGCAGCTGCAGCAGCAGTTACGCCGTTGGGGCTGCTTCATATGAGACCGCTCAGGCCGGGGTGCCTCTAGAACAGGTCTCTATGCATGCTGTGGTTTACACGGATGCCTCCTTCAGGAACGAGGTTACCATACTACAGAGACGGTTCCTCCCATGTTTTGGGTATGAACAGGTAATTTGTGGGAGGTCTGGCCCGGATCTCGCTTGTGTGCCATTCCTTAGTTAGGATATGTGCTTATCTTCTTCCAGTAGGTTCCCCATTTGGTAAATCCTGGCATTCAGACTTAGCGGGGGAGATCTTTTACTAGAATAGTAGAAGCGCAAAGGTTAAATTTTGGGTTGAGAATTTTTTTTTTTCAGCGGGAGCAGTTAAGTGCTTGGGAAAATTTTGTTTTCAGGTATTTTTGAAATTGTCAGGGATTCGTTGATTGGAGAAGTTAAAGCATGCCACCACAAGGGTATGAACGAAAATTTTTAAAAAATGACCCAGCTTCCTAGAAGGGATGTAGTTTTTAAAAGAGTGGGGTGAAGGGGGGAAGGTGCGGACCCATGGCCATTCTGATAAAACTCAATGTATTGAACTTGACCGAGCTGAAACTGGTACTTTTGCAGACCTGCTGCAGTATAATCATTTCAAGGTTTTTTGCACATGTTTTTGAGCATTTGCGCTAATAGAAAAATTTTTAAAGAAAAAATCACAGCATACAAAAATGCCATTAAAACAATAAATAGTTAATGACACTAAACTATTTTCTATTTATCATACCACTGTTTAAAGAAAAAAATTAAAAAAGTTCTATCAACATTTCTATTACTTTGATTTTTTTTGTAACAGTAACTCTTACCCTTTACCCGGAAGTATACGGGGAAAAGGCATATTAGGTATTATCTGATAGCCTCAGTTACATTCATTTTCACAAATTTTGTTTTGTACAATAAAAAAGGAAAGGGGCGTCATTCTGCCTAAAATCCCTTAGTGTTTAAAATGTCATAAAGGTTTTAACACATGAGGGTGATAAATGAAAAGTTGAATACCCCTTTTAATAAAAGTTAAATGTATCCGAATTGTATGTCTTTCCTTTCTGA
>NC_056621.1:24060319-24105201 GCF_018340385.1 Cyprinus carpio | reverse complement strand
GCACTTTTCCAGGTCAGACTGTTTTTATAGATCTGAAACATTGGTGGGGATTTTAGCACCTCAAGCATCAAATCTGTGCATGTGCACATTTATAAATGAGGTACACTGACCTCTGACCCTAAACCAGGGTATAAGTTTGGTCCTAGAGAGCCGCTGTTCTGCAGAGTTTAGCTCCAACCCTGAAAAAAAAAGCCTGACCTGCCTCTAGCCTCAGAGATCCTAAAGACATTGAGCTGGTTCAGGTGTGTTTGATCCGGGTCTGAGCTGAATTCTGCAGGACTGTGGCTCTCTAGGACCAAACTCCTCTGCCCTAAACCAACCCTCAGAGAAATGTGTGCAAAACACTAGATTTAAATAGAAACATGATTCGGCTGATTTATGTAAAATGCCCTCACAAGTCGGTTGTCATGATAGTACATTATATTTGTGATAATTTGACCCTCACAAAGTACAGTCAAACCTGTAAACACACACAATTATTATATTACTGTTATTATATATTAGTATTATTATTTGTTATTTTTTAATTTGTGCTTCCCTGCATAGATTATGTTGGGCATTAATTGAAATGATCTGTCTGTGTCTGTCTGCTTTAAAGGGGACATAACACACACAGTTTCTGCCAGTCTCATGATAATCTTGAGTACCTGTAGAGTTTTGCATCCTTCATATCTCTGAAGAGTCTGTAGTTTTATCAGATATATAAAAGACAGATTCAGCTTCTCTCTAAAATCAGTCGAGCTCCTGGAGGTGTGTTGTGGGTGGAGCTAAAGATTCATGAGCACGCACAGCTCTCGCATAGCGATCATCTGCCAGCTGTGACATCAAACATCAATAAAACAGGAACAAAAACTTCACTGATTTAATTTGTTTATAAAACATTCGTCACCGGAATCGTACAAGGAATTCTGTCCTTCATGAGTCATGCATACTCGAGAAAAAAAAAAAAAATTTGATCTGTCAGTGTATTCAGATTTAATTTCTGACTCTCTGTCTGTGATGGTTTGAGTTTAGTCTCCAGGAGAAATTAATGTGATTTGAATCATGATGATATGTGTTCAGATGTTTCTCTGTCAGTCAGTTTAACCCTCTGGAGTCTAAGGGTATTTTGGGGCCTGGAGAAGTTTTGTCATGCCCTGACATTTGTGCTTTTTTCAGTTTCTTATGAATATCTAAATGGCTAAAGTCTAATCTCACTGTAATCAGCACAAACTGGGCTATAATAATATGTGAGCAGCATGTATGTACATGATTGTGTTTTTGAGAAAAAAAATGTTATGCGTGGTTAGTGAAAAACTAAAACTGTTAAATCACTTGAATAAGGCAATAAAACACATACAGAACAATGGTTCCCGGGACTTTTGAGAACTGGAGCTTGTAGCCTAGAATTTTTTTCTAAATGATGTGAAAATCATCTTGTTTACTCACTTACAGAAAACAATATATTGATTTAAATTTTCTAAGACACTTTTTGTTGGTAAAAGTCAAATGCGAGTAGGCGTCAACTATCATGAATTCACACCTGAGAAGACAAAGGCCTGCATATTGATCTGCATAATGAGCCATTCAGTCAGCTGTGTCACTGAGCTGGAAGAATTACAAGAAAGAATGTGAGGACAAAATAAATGTATAAAATTTTATGTTTGTAGTTTATTTAGAATATATTTAATTATCCCACAACATAATTTAATATTCACCTGTGAGTGCAGTTAAACAGTTTATTAGGAACAATCAAAGCTGACTTTCAAACTGAATTTTTTGCATCATTACTCCAGTCACTCAATCCTTCAGAAACCCTTTTAACAATCTGATTTTCTACAAAAAAATAAAAAAACATTTATTGGTATTATTATTATTATTATTATTATTATTATTATTATTATTATTATTATTATTAATGTTGAAAAGAGCTGAGAATATTTTTTCAGGTTTTTTAGGTGGGATAAATTGAAAGAACAACATTGTTTGTTACATTTGTTACAGTTACATTTATTGGTACATTAATATTATTTACATCAAGCTTTTGAATGGTATAGTAGTGTATATTGTTATTGAAACTTCATAATATTTCACTTGATTATACATTTAGTCAGGAATTATAGTTTGGAAAAAGTCCTTGGAAAAAGTCTAACTAGTAAAATGTTTACACGTTATGTGAAAACTAGTACAAGTATATACATAAAATAAAAAGAGACTCACTCATGTTTATGATCTCTGCTGAATAAAGTGCTTCATTCTTTTTTCTGAGGAAATCCAAATCTCAAATCCTCAACCACATCACATCTTTTTGGGGTGAATTATGTCTTATTCCTCTCATTAAATAGGCAAACAGTAAAATAAAAAAAAACTTGAAGAACAATCTCGCTGCATTGTCTTCTGTTGTGTGGGCGTATTGAAGCCGCGCGCTTCAGTGAAACATTAGAATTTGAATAGCGCGCTCGGCGCGGGGGCGTGGTCGCATTAGAAGATAATGAAGGGAGACGTGAAAAACGGACAGTCCGTTGTTTTCATATGGATTACTTTATCACAGAATATTTGTTTTCGGCAGCACTTGTTTAGTTTAAAAGTAGACATGTCAGGCTTTCTATAGATGTCTCTCTCATGTCTCTGTGTTCAACCATCCTCCTTAACAAACCCAACATCATTACCAAACAAAACATCACTCACCCTGCCGTGATCTGTTCATCCTGGTGATCAAACCGAACATCATTCCTCCTTAAGATCTCTCGTACTTCGGTTACATTCGCTGGATCCATGGTGGTCAGATCGTTATGTCAGGGACAGAAACACTGGATCCAGTTGCGAATGAACAATGGTTTATTTAAATGCTCAAAAGAACAAACAAGGTCAGGTAGTAGGCACAAGTCTCTGGTCGGCAGTTCTTCCTTGGCAGCGCAGTGACTGCTGTGGACAGAATCCTTGAAGACACGAACCGAAAAACAGGAAGCTACAATGGTGACACGCCAACTCGAGTAAACAGTCCCAGGCACAAGCACTAGCGGCAGGAAACTCCAAAACCAACTGGACCCGAGGACACTGCAAGGAGCGAGACAGCACAGAGAACCAGTGACAACGATCTGACGAAGGACAAGACAATGCATGGACTCCGAAGTGCGCATTTGAAGTGCGAATGCATCACAGTGGCGCGACGAAGGGTTTCCCCAAACTGAAGTGTGGGGACTCCGAAATGCGGATGTGAAATGCGATTGCGTCACGACGTAAGCTGTCCCAAAGTCAGAATGCGCACTTCGAAAAAACCGCATTTGAAGTGCGAATGCGTCACTGCGGTGCGACGAATGCTGACGAGTTTCGAAAGCGACTTCAAATGCGCCCTTCATTTCCCATGAAAATGAAGTGTACATCTTATGGACACTTCACACCCTACCATATCCCAGAATCACTTGCGTGCATATGATGACGGTGGCAGGGGAGAGTTCTGTGGAGGACTTCACATTGAAATGTAAGTATTGTGTTTTCATCATTTACTCAAATACCTAGCGAAAGTGTTTAAAGCCAGGCTTTTTTTTTTTAACATAAAGCCCACAAACAAATAAGACAGCCACTATATAAGGCAATGGTCTTTCCCTTTGTTGTTTCTGTAGTGCAGTCATGCAAGAGATGTCTACAAATGTTTTAACCAAACTTTAGTATTTTGTATGCATGTCATGCTGTTTCATATTTTCTAATGTTAAGATTGCAAACCTGTATTTTTTCATAAGTGTTTCCATTTTCTTTTGTTTTAATACTATTCTGGAGAAAGTGAGCATGTGTTTTTGTGTTGTTAACAGGCATGGTTTATTTGTGAAGTGTCCCGAGACAGGTGAGGTAGCGGGTGGACAGGGAGGACATCCAAACTCAAACAAATACATTCTCCATTAGCCAAGAATAAACAGTGGGAAAAATAGGTAATTACAGTTTTTCAATATATATTTTTTAAGTGTCATATTATCAATGAAACAACCTCATTTCTGTATTTTTGTGACGCAAGTTAAAAATTAAATGCATAAATTGTATACATCATTTATTTTTTGTAATTTATTCCTAAATAACCCCGAGTACTTTCTGTACATTTTGTATTTTTGTCTCGGAGGATAATGACGGTGATAGTGGAACGAGGCACATGTCAAACACTCTGGAGACCATCTGTATGATGTACCGCTGGCAGACAGAAGAGAAACACCAGGGTCTGGATCGTGGCACACCATCACTGTTGCCGTTCACTTCCCAGTAGATCCAGCAGCACAGTCAGGGTCTCCTGCTCAGAAAGACAAAACCATTAAACACCTGTCCAGAGCTGCCACATTCAGCTTGATCCTGCAGTACAGGGGTCTGGATCTGATTTAGGGAAAGAAGGAAAAGAGAAATTGTTAAGAGCTATGACTAAGTAATTAGTACAAGAAATATTGACATACTTTAGTAAACTACTTTTAGTAACTACCAATACCATGTTGGGGGAAAAATACTACTCATATTTACAACTTTAGCTGAAGGCATAGTTCACCCAAAAATATAAATTACAAACCTGGAGCAACTAAAGGGTGAGTAAATGATTACACAATTTTAATTTTTGGCTGAACTATCCTTTAAGTAAAACTATTATCTTGCATACTCTAATATACTTAAGGTATTGAGAGTAAAAGTTAAGGTTTGTGCAGTATTGATCTGAAAAAAAAGAATTTGTCAGGATGGTTTTACATTAATAATACTGCTGCACTTCTATGTATGTTGACAGTTTAAATATGTTCAAGGTTATTAAATTTACAGTTGCTGGCCATTAAGCTGTACTATGCTCTATTTTTTTAAATAGTTTTCTTTTTATGGTTAACTGCCTAAAAAAAATATGGGTTGCAAACCGGTCTACATATGGTCAAGACACAATAAAACTACATAAAATTGCACCTTCATAAGATATCAGTCAGCATTTGAACTGCTATGTGTGTATTTTGTAGTTTTTCGTATGTATCATTACATTATTCAAGTAAGCTCCAAGCCAGTACCTGCATTTAAAGTTGTAATCCGACAAAGGACACAGCAAACCAGTGTAGTTTACCTGGCTTCGGTCTTGGCTAAGCCTGAGGTTCATCACCGTCTCCTCCATTATGAGTAAATCATAAAATCAAAAACGATCAATTCTGGCTCCTGGCAGGACTGTCCTCTCGTCAGCGCTCTTCTCGCACCGTTGCTATGTGACAGAGCGCTAATCGGAAACACCTGGTGACGGAATTAGGAAATCCTGTGAAGGTGGAGCATCTCACGCACTTCGGAGGACCCTTCGTGCACTTCGGAGGTCTGGTCTTCGAAGTCCGTGGCCTTCGAAGCTAGTGAGGACATGTAAAACTTGTCATAATATTGTAGACCCACAGAACAAGACGCACCTGTCGCTGATCTGATTGCTCATCAGCAACAGCTGACGCTGATAGACAATCAGAGCAGCAACACAGAAATCACAACACCAACCAGCGTAACCTGACGGAAACAGGTACAGTAATATTTAATAACGTTAGCAAATACAACACATTAGTGATGCAAAGTCAGTAGTTCATAACCGCCTGCAAATGCCTAAATGATTGATGAATTTGACCTTTGACATATTAATTATGTCCAGATGTGCACTTTGCCCTATTAATAATTTCCATATGAGGAACCCTGGCGTGCGTGAAATCCATCCGTCATCCTTTGAGCTCCGCGAGGTGAAATGTGTTGTTTGTTCAGTGACCAAGTGATGAATGAGATCTCTGAAGAATGTGTTTGTAGATCTTATAAACATTCTCATATCTGGACTCATCTGCGGACGCGTCTGTGTGTGTGTGTGGTACGTGACCGAGGTATCAGGTTGAGTTCCAGGGACACACTTAGATAAATAGACCATGTACACTTCTGTGGAGAATCAGAAAAGAGGTGTGAAATACATAGACATGGATGATTTATACTTGCCTAAAACTCCCGAGAAGGATTGGACTGAGGAGATGATGAAAAATCTGACTTTGGCTCAGAGAAAGCCTTACAACGCTAATCTGTATTTGACAAAGTTTCTCCACAAAAATACCGAATTTTTGAGAGACAATTTTTTTCTGATCAGCGGACGCATATTCGGCTACATATTTCACAAACCATCTCGAACGGTAACGCTATACACGTCTGACGAGACCATCGAATTTGTTCATGGTCAAGACCCCTGTCTGGTATTTCCTGATAAAGATTGGCAGTTATTTTTCAATCGTATCTGGAAAGATCTGAACGATTGTGGGGAAGAGCCTTTGTACATAGGGGAATGGGACGGTGCTACCCCAAATATCCGGTACAGAGTGATCGGTGATCATGCCCAAAAGACCCCGGACGATTGCGTGTACATATTCTCCTGCGAAGACCAGACAAAGCTTAGCAGTTGTTCTGGGGATGACCAGCAAAAGGAATATAACGAAATGTTCACCCTCCAATTGTTGTTCAAGTGGCGTGATCTCCATTTGCTGAGTGCACTTTTTTCGATCGTAAACAAAATGTTCAAGTGGTGTGACATGCGTGACGGATATAACAAAATTAAAACACAGCTTTTTCACCCCGAGACTTCCCCGTGCAGAAGTTCAGGGGTGTTGCCGTCCCCGCCCATTTACTACAACCATTATAAAGAACAGTAAGTACCACCCCACATCACATTTCCAACATGTCTCAAGAAGCCTCTTTACGAAGTGATTACGCTCCTTTCAACCTCGTTGTTCCTGATGATAATGCTATCGATTATATTACGACAGACGAACACCGCACACCCGACCTGCACAAAGAATGCTTGGATAAATTCTGCACGGAGCTTGAATATCGCAACCTGAGCTATCTAAAGGACCTGTGCACTACCTCCTCGCACACAGCATTCGAAACCACAGAAGCTTGAATAATCTTCACAGAGACGTTGTGTTTATAAGCCACGATCGTGCTGCTGCTACAAACGCATTATCGACAACAAACTGAGGGGGAGGAGTGTGAGAGTTGCACAACGGACCATCCGAGTCAGCTGCAACATTCCTGTCTGTTTGAGCCTGCAGCATACTATTTTGATTCACGTTTCAATGAGCTGTCCCGCAAACTCTTCAAACCCGATCTTCAGACCATTATAGACTTCACTCTACGCCGCTGTGGTTTAATGTCCAACAACATTCTAAGGATTCAAGGAACTACCGGTGCTATCCTGCACGAATTAAGAGACGAACCATTCATCGTCGCAAAACTGCAAGAAATCAGGGAGAAGCTGCTGGACCAATCCTACAAGAAAGTTGTTTACGACGCCATAGATCTCTGGCAAAGCAGACTGTGAGCGCATGGACTATGACAGCGACAACATGGGAAGTGTGTGTAGCTTGAAGAATTTTAAAGAATCTCAAGAAACAAATGGATGTTATGAGAAGAGTTACCGATACATGGGATACGTTGACCGACATGTGCATTAACAGAGGTGATCCACCAACTGTAATGCTCAGAAAAATTCTAGATGAGATATCCACAGCTGGCCAAGGAATAGGAGTTAGCGAGGTGCTATGTATGTGTACATATGTAACTGACATATGTGTGAAGCTTGTTTCAAAAAATTGAGACAAACAAGGTCAGTGAAGTGGTTGAAATTCTGGTTGACTACGTACTAGGTCGGGGGTATGTGGCCTGTGTAAATTGTCTTTACTGGTTAGACAGTCTGTAACGTCATTCTATCAGTTTTATTATTATTACTTCTACCATACATTATGTAATCAATTTTTAATTTGATTCTTGTCATTATGTAATCAATTTGAATTTTATTCATGTCATTAACCATTTTTGAATTGTATTCTAGTCTTTGAATTTTATTTGAAAAAAACTATTATTGTCACTATTTCTTTATTATTTTTTAATAAAAACTGTCACTATTTCTTTATTATTTTTTAATAAAAACCCGAAACGACACGCTTGTACTTGTTGCTCTTTTGTAGAGGTTCAAAACGTCGACATGTCCGAGCTCATGAAAAAGGTCTATACACTCCAGCTAACCCTGGCTCTTTAGGAGGTAAAAAACGGTTAAAAGATGCGGTGTTAAAGGATACAGGAGTCCGTCTGAGTGATAAGCAGGTCTCAGACTGGCTGGCTGGGGAGGATGCGTACACATTACACAGAACAGCTCCTATAAACTACAAACGTAATAAAGTCGTGGTGTATGGTATGGATATGCAGTTCCAAGCGGATCTAGTCGACATGTCGGCATACTCCAAGGAAAATGATAATAATAAATATCTGTTGACCAGTATCGACATCTTTAGTAAGTACGCCTGGGCTCGAGCATTGAAGAATAAGAGCGGCATCGAAGTTACTAAAGCATTCAAATCTATACTCGAAGAGGGACGTGTTTCAAAGAAATTGCAGACAGACCGTGGAACAGAATTTTTTAACAAGCATTTTCAAGATTTAATGAAAAAGCACAACGTTCTGATTTGAAGGCCAGTGTCGTGGAGTGATATAATAGAACGTTAAAAAGTCGAATGTGGAGATTTTTATCAGCCACAAATTCACAGAGATACATAGATGTTTTGCAAGATATTATGCAGGGGTACAACTCCAGTTACCATAGAAGTATTAAGATGAGACCGACGGACGTCAGCAAAGAAAATGAAAGTGCCATATTTCAAAACTTATACGGAAGTATGAAGAAGAACAAACATGTACTATTTAAATATAAAGTAGGGGATGTGGTCAGGATTTCTAAAGTGCGAGGACCGTTCGCCAAGGGTTATAAACAGAACTACACCGATGAATTTTTCACTATCTCATTGTGTATCCCTCGCGATCCCCCGGTATATAGACTCTCTGATTATGATGGAGATGTTATCGATGGGGTGTTTTTTATGAAGAAGAGTTACAAAAAAATAATCTTGAGCAAAAACAAAGCGTTTAACCCTCTGAAGTCGATTAACGTGTATACGCGTTTTTAGGGATTTTCTCCTGATAACCCCGAAAATAACTTAAATTACACTTTCAGTTTTGATTGTACAGATAAGAGCAATACATCAATAGAATCTGTAAAGGGTTTACTTTTTTTTGTATACAGACATAATAACAACAAAACTTTGTGCACTTATAAAATAAAGAAACAAGGAGTGCTGTCTGCAGCCTTTGCGCTGATCTTCAATTAGAAACGCGTCATTAAAATGAACTGTAACTCAGTGAATACCCAACACAGAGACATGAGAGAGATAGCTATAGAAAACCTCACCTGTCTACTTTTAAACTAAACAAGTGCTGCAAAAAAAAAATATTCTGTGATAAAGTAATCCATATGAAAACAACGCGATGTCCGTTTTTCATGTCTTCCTTCATTATCTTCTAATGTGACCACGCCCCCGCGCTGAACGCGCTATTGAGATGATAATGTTTCACTGAAGCGCGCGGCTTTTGAATACGCCCACACAACAGAAGACAACGCAGCAAGACTGTTCATCAAGTTATTTTATTTTACTGTTTTCTTCGCGATGAGAGGAATAAGACATAATTCACCCCAAAAAGATGTGATGTGGTTGAGGATTTGAGATTTGGATTTCCTCAGAAAAAAAAAGAAAAGTGAAGCACTTTATTCAGCAGAGATCATAAAAAATGAGTAAGTCTCTTTTTATTTATTTATATACTTGTACTAGTTTTCACATAACGTGTAAACATTTTACTAGTTAGACTTTTTCCAAAGACTTTTTTCCAAACTATAATTCCTGACTAACTGTATAATCAAGTGAAATATTTATGAAGTTTCAATAACAATATACACTACTATACCATTCAAAAGCTTGATGTAAATAATATAAATGTACCAATAAATGTAACTGTAACCAATGCAATAAACATTGCTGTTCTTTCAATTTATCCCCCCTAAAAAACCTGAAAAAAATATTCTCAGCTCTTTTCAACATTAATAATAATATTTAATATTAATAATAATAATAATAATAATAATAATAATAATAATGAAATAATAACAATAAATGTTTTTTGTAGAAAATAAGATTGTTAAAAGGATTTCTTAAGGATTGTGTGACTGAAGTAATGATGCAAAAATTAATTCAGTTTGAAAGTCAGCTTTGATTGTTCCTAATAAACTGTTTAACTGCACTCACAAGTGAATATTAAATTATGTTGTGGGATAATTAAATATATTCTAAATAAAAGTACAAACATAAAATTATATACATTTATTTTGTCCTTTTCTTGTAATTCTTCCCCTCTCAGTCACACAGCTGACTGAATGGCTCATTATGCAGCTCATTATGCAGGCCTTTGTCTTCTCAGGTGTGAATTCATGATAGTTGACGCCTACTCGCATATGACTTTTACCAACAAAAAGCGTCTTAGAAAATTTAAATCAAATATATTGTTTTCTGTAAGTGAGAGGTAAACAAGATGATTTTCACATAATTTAGAAAAAAAAAAAAATTCTAGCCTACAAGCTCCAGTTCTCAAAAGTCCCGGGAACCAATTTTCTGTATGTGTTTTATTGCCTTATTCAAGTGATTTAACATTTTTAGTTTTTCACTAACCACACATAAAAGGTGGAAAAGATTTTAGGGGAGAAAAAAACAGGGGCGAGCTACATCAGTTTTAGTGAAATGGCTAGAATGGCCTTTCGAAAATTTAATAGCTATATAGACAAAAAAACATTGGTGGACTTAAAAGCCTTAAAATGTACAAGCCCTTTACCAATAGAGATCATTTGAGTAAAGGTCTACCATGGATGATCATGAAAAAAAAAAGGAAAAAGTCGTGACATTTGTCAAGTATGGTAACCCATTCTCGAAACTGGTGCTCTGCATTTAACCCATCCAAGTGCACACACACAGCAGTGAGAAGTGAAACACACCCCCAGAGCAGTGGGCAGCTATATCCAGCACCCGGGGAGCAACTGGGGGTTCAGTGCCTTGCTCAAGGGCACTTCAGCCATGGGTATTGAGGGTGGAAGAGAACGCTGTTCATTCTCTCCCTCCCACCTACAACTCCTGCCAACACCGAGATTCGAACCTGCAACCTATTGGTTACAAGTCCAAATATCTAACCATTAGGCCATAGCTGCCCCAATGAAAATTGGTAGAAAAAAATGGAACCAATCATGGTTTCTACGTCACGTTGTTGTGCAATGCGTCTTTGTCGGTTTATCCTGAAACTCGTATATCTAGTTATACGACCAGGTTGGCGAAAACTATAGACCTGAAAGGAGAGTGGCAAGTAGGCCTTGTTGAAATTGAATATCCTAGAAACTGGTACACCTTTTAGGACGACGAGGGGTATTTCAACCTACACACTGCCCCACCCAAGATACATGCTAATAAACCCGGCAAAGCTGTATTTAAAGAGATATCAGGGCTTTACGTATCGAGGAAGTTCCACATAAACGGAGGGTACTATGAGAATGGCGGACTACCCGTATATGCCGGCGGGGCTGTTATGTACAGAGCCGGCCTAGGAGGTCTTTTCAGAGGCTGTTTAGGATGGCAGTGCCCATTGTTAAAAAAAGGGGTTCAACATAGCTAAACCTCACTTAAAAGCGGGCTGCTAAAAAATATAGTTTCCGACGTCGTCTCAAATGCTATGACTAGAACATATAAACGGTGATCCTAAAGCTCAAGATGGATCGGGTTTTGTGGTCATGGCCCGTAAGAGATTGTCTAAACCACCGGGTATAAAGGAGGCGGGGGGTCTTTCGATAAAGAAAACAAAGAGAAGGGGCAAGAAGCTCTCAGTTACGCGCAGAAAGCGTAAGAAGACTAAGAAGCGAAACGCATCAGTTAAGAGAACCATAAAAACCATATTCTAACATGGCTTTACTGCATCGCATGTCAGGAGTTTGGATTTATTCACAGTCCCGCGGACCCAGACAGTTATTGAGAAAAATGCATATTTAGAAGTGCCTCCTTTATCGGCTATGTCAGATTCGTCCCCTTTGGAGTTTTTTTTATCACAGGAACCGGCGAAGATTACATCAACCTAAATAACACTCTGTTGTTTCTACGCCTCAAAATCACAAGACCCAATGGTGCTGACATTGCAGACACTGCAAAGGTATCGCTAATAAATTACCCCGGAGCCACTATATTTTCACAAGTCGACGTCAGTCTCGGTGATCGCCTGATATCTCAGAGTTCAAGCACGTATCCTTACAGATGTATCATCGAGAGTCTTCTCAACTACAGCAAAGATACGCTGGAATCACTTTTCTCGGTGGGTCTGTTTAACAAAGACACACCGGGTCAGATGAATGAGACTGACCCTCTGGGACGTAACTCAGGGCTGACCAACCAAGAGATGGATCTACACAGCCGGGAGTAAGGTTGTGGAACTGTTGGTGCCTATTCACAGTGATATTTTCTTTCAAGAAAAATTAATGCTAAACGGCATCGACATAAAAATACGAATAATCAGAGGCAAAGACGAATTCTGTCTGATGAACGATGAGGCTATAAATTAAATATCATGTCGGCTACGCTTTTTGTCAAGAAAGTGACCATATCACCAGCAGTAAGATTGACACATGCCCAGACCTTGCTCTCAAACTATGGCCAAGTACCCCATAGATAGGGTGTGCTTGAAAAATTTCTCCATACCAGCAGGGTCCCGTGTATCAAATCAGGAAAATTTGTTTTTGGGGACCTTACCGAAATCTATCATCCAGGCTATGGTGGATAACGACTCTTTCACTGGTACCTATGATAAAAACCCATTCGCATTCAATCATTACAATTTGGAGTTCCTAGCTTAATATGTCGACGAACAACAATTCCCCGCCAAACCTCTACAGCCAGACTTTGCCTCAGGATCTGCCATGCGTGAATTTTATCAGGCTCTCTCTATCAATAGGGATGATTTTCTGAAAGGCTACTTGCTTTACGCCTTTACCCTTACGCCTGACGAAGATTACGCAGACAAGTACTGGCCGATTACTACTGAATGGAAAAATGACACAAGTTGCAACTCACGGCTATCATGGACAAAATTTATGTAGCACTCATTTTATCAGTGTCCTCCCAAGCGATCATCTGCCTGAAACCCATCAAGGAGCTTACCGTCAATGACTATTGTTAACACCGACACTTCGAGCCAGCCAGGTCAACATTGGTTAGCCATTTATTTAACTCAAGATGGTACAAGGTGTTTCTTTGATAGCTTTGGAAATGCTCCTGCCTGCGAACGCTTCCCGATCACCATCAAAAAACTTTTTAACATCCAACGCCCCGTTGTGTTATATTCTACCAAAAGGGTTCAGGATTTACATCGGATACATGCGGACAGCACTGTGTGTTTTTCCCTATATCACCTAGCCAGGGGACGAGACTATAACTATGTCATGAATTTATACATCAACGATTATATAAAAAATTATAAATGCTGTTGCTCTTTGCGAAAAGACTAAGATCTAATGCTTTGTAATGGCATGTAATGCTTCTATGTCGCATCAGATTAGTGAAGTTTTTTTGCACCAGAGAACTACGCCGCCAGGAATTTTTACTCTGGAAATTTCTGCTGCTGGAGTTTCAGATTAGTGAAGTTTTTTTGCATAGTAGGTATAAATAGCATTTTCAGAGAGACATACATTTAAAAAAAATACGTCGTTAAAATTCTAGCCATTGTCTTCGATCGAGAGATGGCGATTTGAAGACGGGTTCATCCAACCTCGGAGCCGTAGTATGTGAAATTCTTTTTTTGACTGACTTTTTAGAAGGTCGTGCATTGCTCGGGAGTGTGAGAGATATCTCCAGGCCTGGTTTTTAAAGAACTAACTCATACGTCTAACATGATGATTCGGTACTGTAGAAAATGGGATATTTAATTCAGCAAATGATTGTAGAAACTCTGACCATCCTAGAGGTCTTCTGTCATCCCTGACCTGGTGCGGAGCTGTGACCTTTTTTTAACAAATCGAGCATGTGAGAGCCAGGTATGGGTTTACCCTTAAACACAAATTCACCCGACTCATTCCAAGTACAGAGTCTCTCGACGGAATGTTCTTAAGAACTTCGGCCACAACATCTTCCGATCCCTCATTAACTCGGGTTCTAGTCTCGATGTGAGTGTCTTTATGATCGGAGTCAGGATTTGCTAACGAGAGCGTTAAAACAGAGCTCTCACGATCGCCTTGTTTAACGATCATCAAAAACCTTGTTAGGATGCTTGAGTAAAAGTTTGGCTTGTTCACTTTGATCCAAATCGGTCCTGAGTGAAATATTTCTTATGGACGTATCCAAATCGTTCTCGCGAGCGGTTCCGGATTTCAACATCTCCAGTTGGTTCTTGGGGACGAGATACATCTTCTCTGCATATTCCATGTTTCAACCCTGTCTAGACGATATTAAACTGGAAAATAAGGGTACAGCAAACGCTTAGGAGCGGTAAAAGAAAACCTCCGTTCTGGTTGAAAACTCGTTTCTTGGTGGTTATACCGATTTTCTTATTGGCAAGAAATGTAATTTCCGATTTTCTCCTTTTAAGTTTTTGGTACTGCTGTCGGCTGATAGGAATTGTACCGTAAAGGATATTTAGCGCTACTTCGCAGAGCGCTAAAATGAGCTCGTCGGACGATGACTGTAAAATAAGACGTCGTTGTTTAGGAGTAGCTTTATGTAGCACCTTTAACAGAGGTAAAAGCTTACAAAGCTTGGCAGACATGATGAATGATCAGATTCTTCTTTTTTTCTGGAGGTAGAGAACTTGGCGATTGGAAAGCAACCCGGTTCTGAGGCGGTACTGTTCCGGTGTTTTTGCTTTATAGTCTTTCATGAGATAGCCATAAGGCTGGCTGGTAGTGTCTTGATAACATTCCATAAAGAATTTTCCCATTGGTCGGATACATCTGCTTCGCTAATACCATCACACTGATTAGCATCCCGTGGATTTTTTTAAACAAAATTAAATAATTTGTGTTCAAGTTGATGGTTCTACTTGATTTACCTTGAGCGAATAAATTTTGCACTATATAAATAGGGCTAAGATTACGATGATGTACAAACTGTGTGAAAACTTTTTCAACCTGACCATTTCCGCTTGCTTCACTCATCATATCGTCCAAAATCAGAAGATTAGCTTTGTTAGGTGGTAATAAATGATCACCATTCAGAGATGTTGGTATTCCTTCAACAAATTTAAAGTCGTACAATTTAAGCAGGTCATCGTACAGAGACTGCAAGCAGTTGTAAATATAAACAATGTTTTACATTTTTTTTAGAAATCATATTTAGACCATTTTCCATCAGTCATTTTACAAAAAATAGGTCTTGCCGCTATTGGATGGACCACTGATCACGCATGAGAGCGGATGGATGAGTCTAAAGTCAAACTCAGAAGCATCCCGAACCCCTCTATGCGCCATATAATCAGTAGCCATAAGGGAGGGTGTTGAAATCAGATAAAAGTCTGCGCTTATTATACACCACTTTGAACCTTTTCTCGACTGACTTGTTGTGCAGTGTGAGGTGCTTTTTATCTCTCACAATGTTTTCAATGTGCGCCAGGATGTATTGTGTATTGTCGTGAGAGGTCACATAGCCGTTAACCAGACCAATCAGGGAGTCTAAGCGGATAGCTTGGGAATTTCTAGCATTCAGCATTATACCCTTAGCTTCATGCACACTTTTCCTTTGGCAGTATGATAGCCATACGATTTCGGCTGGCTAGAACAGAAGTCTGTGATGTAATCGCCCGCCCCCTATTTCATCCGTCAGCTCCCCCAAATGATCCCCCAGAGGAGGCATCCAGTCACCGACCCTAGAAACAAAAATGACGCTGTCGGTGTCCGAGTATAATACTCGGTCGCCAAGTATATCCATCAGGTCATACAGTAGTCGGGCATGAGCAGTCGTAAATGCGCCTATAAACAGATTAATGTTGTGCGTCTGACGAACTTCCCCCTTCGAGGGGACGGTGTTGCACAAGTGCGACATCATCTGAGATGAACGCAAAAATATTTCAGGGGTATCGATTTTACCAAAAACTATACTGGTGAATTCTTCAGGCTCTTTCACAAGGATGGTTTGTGCTAAATCCTCTCTCATAGAGAATCTCCCCCATAAACAATTAAGCAATAGCTTATTTATAGACCTCTGAGCAGGGTTGTGACTGATCTTTTTGGGGTCTAGACGAATTCCCTCTTTTTCATAATATTCATTGATGTAAGATGCTTTGTCAGCATCTGTGATGACGTTGGATGGATAGCCGGATGCTTGCGGTTTTCAAACGCAAAAACTTTTTTACATAATCGCAAAACAGCGTATCCGTCCTTTGCAGGAAATGCCAAACCCTCATCGACCTTGGCCACAACATAGCCCTTCTCGATTGCTTTTAAAAGTTCAATGCTGACCCAACACCCCGAGAGAGTCCTCTCCTCATCCGTGTGGTTACAGCTTGATGTCTGGTTTTTGGTCTGAGCGCAGGTTCCGGCATAAAAGGAACATGAGTTTTCCTCTGCATCTGTAAAGGCCGGGGTGGGCACGCCTGACAAGGGGTGGGTATTATGGGGTTCAAAGCGGCATTCGTACCCATGGAATAAACACCCATTGAATTCTAGACCGTACCTCACCCCTTCCTGTTCGTAGTAACCGTCAAAAAATTAATGGCCGATCTCCACTTCGCCACGATTTAATGCGTGGGTGAATGTCTACGTTTCAGGTCTGTTTCACATACTCTAGCCATTCGATCGGTGCATTGAGTTAGTCTTACTGCGTTGGACATATATGTTATTATGTGTCAGGGCCAGTGTTCTCTTTTTGAGGTAATGCGTTTTTGAAGACTCCCATACAACAGCTCGCAAGAGTGGTAAAGGGTGAACGGATCGAGCTCGGTACAGTCTATGAACGCATCTCTGTATTTCATGCATGCTTCACGTAATAAGGACGATGTCGTTCACGCCGTACGCGTACAACTCCTTCCTAAAACGAAAGAATTTTACCCGTGACCGTGCTATACCACTCATCGAAACTTTGCCTGGTCTTTATCTGGCATGTTCTCATACCTGTAAAACTTTTCTCAGGGTAGGTACCCACATAGTTCTCATTTTTCCCTCCTATTGAAATGATGAGGGAAGTATCATCGTAACAGTGCTTCGAATTACAAAACCACAGACAACCTAGACAGAGACATCGGAATGAAACTATAACTGTCTATGTAACGCTGAGCAAAGCGTTTCGTCGTACATGAAGATTCATTTACACCCTTGCATGATGATGTCGAGAGTAAGACGCGCTTTGCAAAAATACTCGAGGATTAGAAAAGAGTCGAATCTGGAAGCGTAATGGGCTATGAAGCAGTAGCCTTTGTATCGGGTTTGTCTAAAGTGGTTAATCAGCTGTTCCACACAAGCTGGTACCTTCGACAACAAATCATTTGTTGTCAAAGGTGATAGCACAAAACGAAATTAGCGACATGTCTGCCCATTTTCATAACGAGTTTCAAAGTCATGAAAAATATACTTCTTGCTAGGGTCCTTGGGCTGCTGGGGCTGTTGTAGCAGACATGTACCCCCTTGGTCATGCAGTTCTGCTCCACAATCGCTGCCGCGGCTAGGGACCACATTTGTGACAATCGACGGGTTCTATAATTTTGTACCGTCTGTTACATAGTTCACAATATTTTATAACATTGCAAGGAGCATTCTCTTTGCCGGGCGGTGTCTTCTTGTGCATGTCATAACAGTGCTTCAAATTACAAAAGCGTAGACAATTGGGACAGTGAACGGTTCTCTTAGGGTATTTGTAACCAATCTCGGTCACAAAAATAAAACGTTACAGACATGTTTACAATGGTGATCTTGGATTTGTTGAGTACCCTTTATAGCAGAATTGGCACACGTAGTTCAGCACCGATGAAAGCCGTCAGATTCAGAAATCATGTATAAATGCTCATCATGTAAAAAAAAGAAACACGGTTTTAGGATGATTTTCGGTATTATTTTGACAACGTTTCTAACGGCCCTACACTCGTTCTGTAAAATACTACAACTTTTGATGTCTAGCAGATTTTCAAACTTAACTATATCATGAAGATTGATCTTGTCTTGGTTTGAAAATCCTGTGTTGTTGTGAATGACTGTCGCCCGACTTTCTAATTCGCTCTCGGGTGATAACGTTGTGGCTCGAGAAGAACGGGCTAGACAGATAGAAATGCACAATTTATTATCCCATATTAATAGGTGTGAATAAATCAGCTTTTTCCATTTAATCACCTGTTGATAGGTATGTCTGTGAGTTTTACGCCTCTGACCCCCTCCTCCATGTCTGTTCATTGCTACATTGACTTCGATTCTCGACCGAGTCGTCGGCCAGTAAACTGATCGTCACTCTGTAAAAAATTTTAATTTGTTCAGTAAGAAGATTAATGTCGTAATCATTACCAGATGTTAAAACGGCATTAACGGGCGATTTCAAGCTTTCACCATTCATCGTTAAATTAAATCACACTAGAGTCCCCACCGATAGCTCTAGCAAACAATGCTGCCATCTCAATTTTTTCTTGTAATAATTCGTGATACGCAGACTAAATCTGTAGACCTTATTTCACGCATATTCAAAGTCCTTCACAATTCCACGCTATTAAATTCGAGGCCTACGTAGATGTTACATGATTCTGTTTGCGAAACCCTCCGTGATGAATCAGCGAGTCAATGTTCAGACGACTTGGTTCTGTCATACCTGAAGGACGAGGATCGTTGTTTATAGAGCTATTTGACGGATGTGCTGTGTCGGAAAGGGTGATCAGAGCAGGCAAGTCATCGGCGCTCGGTGTTTGTTATTACCGGAAGGAACCTCACTGACATTACCTCCACAGGGCTCTGATAAGCGCATAGTGTTGTCGTGGGGATCGGCGATGTGGTCAGAAACCGTTAACGTACCTCCGTTCTGTGTGACGGTTTGGCTTATCGCAGTCTGCAACAGTATACACAAATCAATGTTAGGAGTTTGTTCTATTTCCGATTCTGATTGTTGCAAATCATGAACATTTTCAGGGTGCCCACTATTAAATATCAGTTCTTCTATCTGTAAAATTTGGCTGCTTGGATCTATCAAGTCGCGTAATCTATCACCACAAGTTATGGGGTGCTATGTGTGCAATTTGCGATAGCGGTCCTGTAGAAGGTCTACGAAGAGAATTGGTCTGGGAATGAACAGCTAGAACAACCCCGATCAAACTCATCAATCATTTTAGTCAGGTTGCTGGCGTTTTTATAAACTACTAAAGTCCGATTCATTTCCGTTAACTGCTTCTTTTCGGACGGTTCGCGGGCTCAATGAACCGGTTCAAAACGCTGATTCATCAGATCCTGACATCATCATCAACAATCTCACTATGCATTTATTTTCTAACAACACTGTGTCATGTTAGGCCTTTATAAAGGAAACATATAAATGAACGAATCTGTATTACTATAAATATTGAAACATTCAAAAAGTTTATTTGTGTGAATGCATTTAGCTGCTTATTGCCTTTCATTTGCTTAATGGTGTTTGTGTTCAGTTTTAATACACTTATCCATCACTGAACAGCGAACAGTCAAGGTTTCAGCAGCTACAGCACACACTGCAGACACTGATGCACAAACACGGATATGTTCTTGATGTCTAAAGTAAACCAGTCTTATCAACTCCTTGTTTGTTGTCCTTATAAACTCCTTGATTTAATATACAATCTGCATGCACGCCATTGTAAAATTTAATTTTTTTTTTTTGCCCATGTTTTAATAGAAAGGAAGGCCTATTTAATAAAACCAGTTATAGACATTTCCATTCCATTTCCATCTGCAAACTTCGACAGTTTCGGCTCTTTCTGGGTTTGGAAGTGCTACTTCTGCCTGTGCGTATTGTGTCACCAACATGGAAATAAAGTTTGATTGGGTTTGATCTTGTAAAACGGCTCGACCCGTTACTTCATGAGAACCGGCTCAAAAGAACTACAACACATCATTGTTCCAGCAAATATAAATTGTAGATAGTGTTTCATGTTCATTAACTTGTTATTAAATGTGGGAGTCATGGTGCAGAGGGTTGATCACATGATCAGGATACTGTATAAAGGAGGTTTGTCAGATCTGTGTTGTGTCTCTCTGTCTTCTCGATCATCTCTCATCTACAGTAGGTGGCCATCCAAAACGTTGGTACTACCGCCGCCATGGCGTCTCCAAATTGCATTTGCAGTTTTTGACCACTGAGTGGCGCTTTAATCACAGGTTTTCAAACAAGCACATCAAAGCACATTTTCGCAAATAGACGTCAGTTTTGCCTCACCGAATTGTTATATTTGACTGCAGTCGGGGAAAATGAAAGAAAAAATATTAAATATTCACAGATGAAAGTTTAGTCCTTATGAAGATGTGCGTTTCTTAGAACGAATTCAAACAGGATAAGTTTCAAGCCTATGAGCCTGTGCTTATATTTTTTCTACACCATATTTTAGTTTTGACACATTTAAATAGTGTGCATTATTGTTTATCTAATATGAATTGTGTTATATTATTCAAAATAAATTGTGGTTTACTTTGCATTGGAGAATTAAAAGTGGTAACAGTGAGCTAGGCTTGCGTGTTTTATAAATTATTTTCTTTATTTTAGTAAAACGTGAGGCACTGAATAATTTCGTTCCCATTATTTAGGCCTATTTAAAACAAGAAACGAATAAATTAAACCTGCAAACGATTTAACTAAATCATTGAAACTCTAAGGAATGGACTGATTAATAAAACGTCCTCATGTTTAAAACTCAAGTTCTCTCATTATAATCAATGAAATACACATGATGTAAAAAAGAGCTTCATTAATTTGACAACTTCAGTCTTCTTTACTTGCTTTCATGTAATTTAAGTAAAAATCAATAAATTGTATCAGCATTTAAATGCAGGTTTGTATAATATTCCTTAAAATATCAGTGCAAGATTTGCTCGGAGCATGATGCTGAGTGCTCGCAGCATTTATTCTTATTTGTCTACATATTTTATCTTCATTACAAATCTTGTTTGGTTTTATTTTGATAATTGCATGTAAAAAAAAAAAAAAAAAAATTGCTTTGTAATGCATATGCAAAATGTGAATTATTATTCATATTTCAGGTGTTTTGTGTGAAAATTATTATGCATGCATGACAGGGAGGCGCCCTCTCGATAACGTGATTTTTTTCCTAATAATGAAATAACTGAAAATTTGGGGTGCCTCATATACATGAGAAATATATCTACAAAAAGCTTGAAATGTCTTTTAAAAGAAACAATTCTAATGAAAGCATTATGTAATCTGTGAAGGTTGCATTTCTCTCTAAAGGCGCGTCCATGTGGAGAGAGTCAGCACTGTGAATTTCATCTTGCAGCCGACAAGAAAACATTTGTTTATTATTAAATAATTAAAATGTCTCCTTTTTCACAATTATTGGGCTACTTTTGCCTGTGCTTTGTGGCAAACTTAATGCATGTGCTTGAGCGCATAATATATTAAGGCTCATTATGGGATTATAGATGTAAATTTAATATAAACCTGCGATTAGTTTGAATAATGACAAATGAGCGACTAGTAACTAGAAAAATCTTACGTGGGAGGCAGACCTATTAAATACCCTCAAGACATCTCTGATAAAGTTTGTAAAGCATTTTATACGCGTTTGCATAAATTCTTCTTTCAGAACGGTCTGTAAAGGAGAGATGTCTTAACACTGATTTTTCCTCAAAAACGAAAACTGAAATCAAATTGATATTTTATGTTTTGAGAATGGCCAGCCCTTCTCTGCAGATATTGTGCTTCTGGTTTGTGCATTTAAAATCACATAAAGTCTACAACATATATAAAAACTCTTTAAAACATGTCAAGTCTGTAAAAAAAGCCTATAAAACATGTTCATAAACGGATACTTTACTGAAGTCTGGACTCTGTTTGGGATTCAGAAAAACTTCAATATATTGTTTATGAATAGGCTACATTCTGTGAAAAATTATATTTTGCAAGAATTCACATGACAAACATTTAGCTATAGCTTGATACACAATCTCTCCGATCAGAAGATTATAATGACGGCAATAGTCGAGCCCGCGCGGGGGATGTTACAGGCTTAGTTCTCAAGGAGTTTGTCTTCCTTTTACTGAATATTTTCGGGGGTTAATTCCACGATTTTAAACACATATACAGCACATTCACACTTAATCGCTGTCGCAATAATGCATTCAAACAAATGTAATTTTACAGTGCTGCTTTCATCTGTATCTGAAGTTGAAAATTTGTAAGAAATGCATTCGTTCCTTAGATAAAATAACTGACGAAAATGTACTGTTATTTTCATCACACAATTTGCACAGCAGAAAGCAGAAAATTATACCTTTTAATGCTGACAATGTTATTAGGTTGGCGTTTTCGTAGGAAAAAAGTTTGCACACAATATCCTAATCCCCTTTGAAACTCTCCTTTAATTTAATTTATTTTTTATTTTTATAGGCTACGTTATGAACATAACATTTCAAACTTTTATCCACGGAGGGAGTGTGGACTGCAGTGTTTCTCTCAGTGAGCACGGAGCGGAGTGTGTAGTATTTAACATGCTTGGAGCATGGAGGAGAAACTGTTGCTGCTCCACTCTCACATACTCTGCTGCCGAGTGAGAGAGATGTTTCACCTACGAAATGAACAAGACCGTACGGTGTAGACACGGTTAGACAGTGTTTTGCTATATTTACAAATAATTTATATAAGAAATAAAAATAATACATAACCTAAACCAGCGGCATAACGAGATGAAAATATAGACTAGAAATATTTACACTTGCTCTGTCCTACGTCCATGACACTGACTCACTGTGGAGCTGCCAGTTTTGAGTGGATGGTTATGATGCATGATGGGCTAGTATTAAAAAAAAAAAAATAATAAATAAAATATAAGGTCTTTCCACCATTAAGGTAATAACATTACTGCTTTTTTTTTAATCATCTTGTTTTCAGTCATAAAATATTTGACTGGTAAATGATAATAACTATTTTAAAACTTGTTTTGAACAAGTTATTTGTCATTTGAATATTGATTTTAAGTAGGGAGGCCAAAAAAAAAAAAAAAAAAAAAAAAAAAAAAAAAAAAAATTAAATCACAAATCGGATTTTTTGTGAAAAAAAATCTGGGATTTTTTTAGGCCATCGCCCAGCCTAAGGCCATTTTTTTTTAGTTAAGGCAACTTCCTCTGAAATCAAGTTTATAATAACTAATAAGCTTTATTGCGCTATACAGTAGTCAACATTTGAAGTGGATCAAACCTTTCTTTAAAGTTGTTTTAAAAACCAATAGGTCCTAAAAACCTGTTCTGCAAGTTTGAAACCCTCATAAGACACTGTTCATATGAAAGAGCAAGAGATTCACACCTTTATCTCGACCCCACCCACAAGCTATACAGAACTACCCCAACCCCCATCCAGCTGAACTGAACTCTGTCTGTTTCTTGGCTGTGAGGAACGGTGTGTTGACATGTTACTGGGTTGAAACATGCCGGCACTCACATCAGCCTAGGGTGACCAGACATCCCGAAAAATTCGGGACAGTCCCGAAATCTAAACTGTTTGCCCGAATCTGGCCCTAATTGTCCCGAAATTACACTAAAGCAAAACATTAAAAAAACTGTCTGCGGAGGTTGAGTCATTCTGCAACCAGCCCACGCCGGCTGCAGCATCTTTTTTCTAAGTTCTAAAAAAGATACCGTAGGCGGCTAGGCGCGAATTAGATATGCATGTGATAAGCTAATTTGGTATGGCTGGCCAACATGCTGCTAAAAAGCAAAAACGATGAAGAGAGCGCAAGTTTGCTGCAGCCGCGAAGAGGACAGTGATGCACGCGTAAAGGAGTGGACTGATTGTTTGCGGCACTGTGTACAAAAAAAAAAAAAACACTTCACTACACAATTATTTCGTTATTTTCGGTTTAAGCTTATTAGTGTTAGGCTATGTAGTTTTTTTTTTGTGGCAGACTAAAGACCTAATGACAGACTGTTGATCTTTGAATAAAAATATGTTTGGTTCAGGAAATTCCTTTTCTTTTATTATAGCTACGCAGTCTAATATCACAGAAGCCGCCCATCCCGTCCCCCCAGACTGCAGACACCGCCCCCCCCCCGCGTCCCGAATTTCAGCCATCGGTCACCCTACATCAGCCGTACGCTTTTTATTCATTATTTTCCCGCAGCCCATATTATTATCACTAGAACCAAAATAACAAATTCTCAATTGATAATTAATCAGTATTTTTGAGAAAATCGTAGACGTTTGTGAATGTAGATGTTTTAGGCAGGCTTTAAGACCAAGCGGAATCCTCCGTCAGCTGCTCCCGCTTCACAGCGAGCGCGAGCGCTAACTCTAAACTGACCCAGCTTCACTGTACATGTTTGGATTTTTACTAAAATCAGTTTGAGGGAAATACAACTCATTGATCATGAGCCTAACATTTAGCAATGCGGGAAAACAATCAGTCTACCTGAAGGAAGATGTATTTTTATTGAGCTAATGCTGTTAAATAGAGAGTTAAAAAAAAAAAAAAAAAAACCCTAGGCTATTCTTAAACTTGGAGCTCATTATATTGAAGTACTAATCCAAACACCAGAAGCACCCCCACTCTTTGTTTCTTTCATTGAAAAAGTATGCATTTTATTTATTCACAGGCTATATGGTTGAAATAATATTTTACTTGACAACTTCA
Organism: Cyprinus carpio; assembly: GCF_018340385.1. Taxonomy (NCBI): domain Eukaryota; kingdom Metazoa; phylum Chordata; class Actinopteri; order Cypriniformes; family Cyprinidae; genus Cyprinus; species Cyprinus carpio. The sequence goes on along the minus strand of NC_056621.1, from coordinate 24,080,526 downwards.
AGTGCTATTGTTTTAAAAATATTTAATGGACCTTCAGTTGTTATGTTTTAAAATCCAATGGTACAGACATAGGCCTATATTATTATACATTACAAATATTTGGTCCCTTATTTTTCTTAAAGAGTAAATACTTGTATTTTCTTCAAGAATAAACATTATAAATAAAGAATAAAAGAACCTATATTAGCCCTTATTTTACATGTTCGTGAAGTTCATTTGCAACTCTAATGATGATGTGACCCCCTGACAGTAATGATTTGTATCGTAAAAGCGCTATACAAATAAACTTGAAGTGAATTGGAATTGAACAGTGGCACGTTCTTCCAAAAAAAAAAAATAAAAAATAAAATGAAACCTTGTTAGAGCTATGTGAGCGATTAATAGATTTTAAAAAAAAAAAAAAGTGTGTGCTTGGTTTCCGAAATGGAAAACGAATACAGCTCGTAAAAAAAAATGATACGATGAAAAAGTCCTGATAACATTAATTCATAGAAAAGAATTTAAGCAAATTAAAACCTTTTTTTTTTTATTAAATACCATAGTTCAACTTGACTTTCATTACTTTTAAACTGACTTAAAAATCTTAAGGAGTTTATAAGTTGAAACGGTAAAATGTCACAGTGCATGTTAAATAGTCTAAATGAAGTTGTATCTTGTATAGTATCCCGAAGACCTTGATTGCATTGTAGCTTAAAACTAACAATATATTTTGACTTTTTTTAAATGAACAATTCCTGTATAAAATGTGACAGCAACCTTTTATATCAAACATTTTGAAATCGTCCACACTGAGCATCACAGGAGGCAGCTTGAGCGTGCGGAGTGAATGTGCTGCACAAAGTCATTTTCGGATGCAATGGAAAAATAAAGCTGGATAAAATTATAGCTACACGAAAACTTGTAATTAATTAACAACATAGCCTAGATTAGGCCCATACTCTGTACCTAAGTATATAATTTAAATTTGTTAACCCACAATAACATTTTAACCGATAATCTCCTATTTTCGTTTGCTGCATTTTTTTTTAAACAAAAAATAAATTAAATTTGTGAGAGTAGCATTTTATACATTCAGAAATAATAACGGCAGGCCTAATAATGCTATAGGCTAATGTACCAACAGGAATATTTTAGTTCCATTCACTTTACAACAAATCCTTTAAATTCAACAAATTTATCAGAACAGAATAAGAATTACAAATATATAATTCTAATGGATAAATATAATTGCAATATATAATAATATAGGCTTATAAACAAAACAAAAATAATAATTAAAAATAATTTAAAGCGATAGGCCTACATAAGGTAAGGTTGGGCATCTCTCTCATTCGGGACAAATCCAAACATGTTGCCCATATAAAGCTAAACTCTTATTCATTAGGTAAAATAGGCTTTGGATTTTACAAGTGTTTCAGTATCTACACCTAAAAAAAAAAAAAAAATATATATATATATGTGACGCGTGTCCCCGAGCTCTCATCAACGTCGCCCTGGAAACAGAGCAGGCACACCTGCACCTGCTCATTATGGGCTGAGCGGTCACACCTGCAGCCCATTACGGACGGGCTTATAAGCGGCGCCGACGAACACAGACGGGAGATATGTCTCCAGAAGACTCGGCTAACAGTTCTCTGTGTTTGCTCTCCAGACAGACAGGTGTGTGACCGCCAGCCCTCACAGGACACGGACTTCACGGACCCCACACAGCACTGCACCTTAGAGGAGAAGAGAAAGCCCGAGCACTGAGCACCGGAAACCCCTCACATTGGCTATTTCCCCTTCACGTCTGTCAATAAAATTCCACCCTTCGGGGACCTTACCTTGATCCTCATGTCGTGTGCTTCTTCACCGCTATACACTGGTTGGAGAATGCGGGCATTGTAGTGAAGAAGTTACCGACCAGGATCCTACTACATCCACTATCACTGGGTTTGTTGACGGACATTTTTTTTCTGGATTGTTTTGCTCACCTCCCCTTCCTGTTTCCGCAGGTGGCACTACTCCTCCCCCACAATGGAAGATCTGCTGAAGCACCTCACCGAGGTGAGCATCCGCCAGCAACAGATCATGGAGCACATGGCCTCCTCCCGACAAGAAACGGAACGAGAGCTCGCCGCCCTCCGCATGGGCGCCGCCGCCGCCGCGAACTCCGCTACCTGACCCCCGAGCCCAGGCTACCCAGCTCATCCCGAAGATAACAGGGCATGATGACGTCGAGACCCTTCCTTCAGATGTTCGAGGGCGATCGCCGCCCGGGAGGCGTGGCCCAGGGACAAGTGGGCGCGGATCGTGGCACCATTGCTGACGGGAGAGGCGCAATGGGCATACTTTATGCTTGACCCCGAGCGAAGCGGCTCGTATGAAGAGTTGAAAAAGGAGATCTTGGGACGGGTTGGACTGTCGCCCATTAGCGCCGCCCCACTGTTCCATGTCTGGTCCTACAATCCAAGGGCGGCCCGCCCGTGCGCAAGTGACCGACCTCTCCCCGCCTTGCCCAACTTTGGCTACTGGCTGGGGGTCCCAACGCACACCAGGTAGCGGAGAGCACCTAGTAGTGGACCGCCTCCTTCAGGCCCTTCCCCGCCCTCTACGGCAGGCGGCCGGTATGCGGAACCCCACCAATGTCGACGAGCTGGTGGAGGCCATCGAGCTGGCGGAGGCCACCCAACACCGGGAGGCAGGGGAGCGAGCGCCACCCTTTCCCCAAAGGGTGGTCCAGGAGCGACGCGCGCCGGAGGGCACCCAGCGACCAGTCGGCAGGCCAGCGGTTCCCGGGCCACAGGATGAGCCCATGCCTACCGAAGCTCCCCATTCCCCTGGACACGCTTGGCTCCGTACACGCGGAACCTCCAAAGCAGGCCCCTCGAGCGGAAGTGAAGATAAATGGCCGACCGGTCCTCGCCCTCCTCGATTCTGGCAGCGGGGCACCCTGATCAGGCCGACAGTCGTTCCTCCACGGCCGGAACCCAAAGCCAGACTGTCCATCACCTGCGTCCACGGCGACACCAGGGAGGTACCGGCGCGGCGCGTCACTATCACGGCACCCCCGGGTGCCTGGCCAGTGGAAGTTGGGTTCGTCAAGGATCTGCCTGTACCGGTCCTCCTCGGAAGGGATTGGCCGGGGTTCGATCGCCTCTTCGCCTCCGCTAGCCAGCCTGTCAGCCCCGCCGGGAACCGCCTCCCAGCGCCCGGACGACTACGAAGCCCGAAGGCGCCCTGTGCTGCTGGCCTCGGACAGCCCCAGGGAGGGTGAGTCTTCCCCGTCATAACCCTAACCTTTTTTATGACCTCTTCCAGCAGATGGCTGGGGCTGGGGCCTTTGCCCGGAGCAGCACGAGGATGACCGCCTCAAACACTGCTGGGCCCAAGTGAGGGTCGGCGAAGGGAAGGATCTCCAACCGGCACCCCACCCAACACCGCACTTCGTGGTCAAAGACGGCCTGCTGTACTGTGTCGCACAGCAAAGGGGGGAGGAAAAAACCTTGCTGGTAGTCCCAAGGACCAAGACAGGAGCGGTGATGGAGCTGGGGCATGCCCATCCCAACGCATCCGCGACCGATTCCACTGGCCAGGCCTGGAGGCCGAAGTGAAGCACTTCTGCATGGCCTGTCCCACCTGTCAACGGACGTCTCCACGCACTCCTCCCCCCAGCCCGCTGATTCCGCTGCCCATCATTGAGGTGCCCTTCGAGCGGATCGGATTGGACCTGGTAGGGCCGCTGCCAAAGTCCGCCCGGGGTCATGAACACATCCTGGTCATCCTGGACTATGCCCACCCGCTACCCTGAGGCCATTCCCCCTTCGCAAAGCCACCGCAAAAGCCATCGCCCAGGAGCTCTTCCTGCTGAGTAGTCGGGTCGGCCTACCATCCCAGATACTGACTGACCAGGGCACCCCCTTCATGTCCCGGGTGATGGCTGACCTCTGCAAGATCCTCAAAATCAAGCAGCTCCGCACCACCATATACCATCTGCAGACGGACGGCCTGGTCGAACGCTTCAATCAAAACACTGAAGCAGATGCTGCGGCGAGTGTGGCTGCGGAGGACAAGCGCGACTGGGACAAGATGCTGCCCTACGCGTGTTCGGCATTCGGGAGGTGCCCCAGGCTTCCACGGGATTTACCCCCTTCGAGCTCCTCTTCGGCCGGCAGCCCCGCGGCCTGCTAGATGTCGCCCGAGAAGCCTGGGAACAGCAGCCAGCCATCCACCACTCCAGGACTGAGCATGTCCGGGAGATGCGGGAGAGGATCGACAGGGTCATGCCCATCGTCCGGGAGCACATGGCCAAAGCCCAGCAGGCCCAGCAACGACATTTAACGAGGGCGGCCCAGCCACGGGAGTTTCAGCCAGGGGACCACGTCATGGTCCTCGTCCCCCTACACCACCGCCTTTCGAATTCTTGGCCAGCTGGCAAGGTCCCTACAACCGTCACGGAAAAGGATCGGCCCAGTCACCTACCGACGTTCCGGGCAGCCCGGAAAGACGTAGAGAGGACCAACTGTACCACGTAAACCTTCTGAAGCGCTGAGTCGGGACTGGGCCCCAGCTGGCAGCCCTCGCTCATCGACTTCCGGTGGTGTGGACATGGACCCCCACCTCTCGGCCGCCCAAAAGTCGGAGCTGCAACACCTGGTCAGTCAGTTCACCGAATGTGTTCTCATCCCCATCCAGGGGCGGACCCACGTACTCAAGCACGATATCCGCAAAGCACCCGGAGTGATCGTCGGATATCGTGTTCCGGAGGCTCGGCGACACGCCATTGGAGGAGGAGGTACAGGAGACATTTTGAGGTTAGGGACCATCGAACCATCACGCAGCCCCTGGTCCAGCCCCATCATCAATGGTTCCAAGCCCGATGGCACCTTCCGCTTTTGCAATGACTTCCGTCACCTAACGAAGTCTCGGAGTTTGATGGCTACCCCAAGGCCACGGGTCGATGGACTCTTGGACTCCACCCGCCTGGGAAGGGCCCGGTACATTTCAACCCCTCGACCTCACCCAAGGGCTACTGGGCAGGTCCCCCTAACCGAGCAGTCCAAGCCGAAGACGGCCTTCTCGGTACTGCCAGTGGCTACCCTTCGGCCTGCATGGGGCTCCCGCCACCTTCCAGACGGCTCATGGACATCCTCCTGCGGCCCCACCAGGCCTACGTGGCCGCCTACCGGGACGATGTATTCCATAAACATTCCGAGACTTGGGAGGAGCGCCTGGAGCGGCTGCGGAAGGTGCTATCGGAACTCCGCGGGGCTGGACTGACCGCGCAACCCCCGTAAGTGTCATCACCGGCCCTCACTGAAGCCAAGTACCTCGGCTACTGAGTGGGCCGCGGCCTCATTCGGCCCCAGGAGAAGAAAGTGGCGGGCGATCCTCTCCGCGCCGCGGCCCCCACCACCAAAACGCAGACGGGGCCCTTAAAAAAAAACGGGGCCTTTTTGGGGTTGGCGGGATATTTTACCGCTTGTTTCATCCCTAACTTCTCCTCCCTTAGCCTCTCCCCTGACAGACCTGACCAGGAAGGGGCAACCAGAGAAGGTCCGGGGAACCCAGGGACGGAGAGGAGCGCGTTCCATCGGGTGTGAAGGCCCCGCCCTCACCTCAGAGCCTGTGCTCAGAGCCCCCGACTTTAATCGCCCCTTCCTGTTGCAAACGGATGCATCCGATACCAGGTTGGGAGCCGTCCTCTCCCAGGTCCTCGACGGCGAGAAACACCCGGTAGTCTATATCAGCCGAAAGCTGAACTCAGCGGAACGATGGTATGAAGGAGGCACTGGCCGTCAAAGTGGGCAGTCCTGGAGCTCCGCTACTACCTTCTCGGGCCGACATGTTCCACCCCTGATCACGGACCACGCCCCCTACAGTGGATGGCCCGGGCGAAGGACACCAAAGCCGAGGGGTGACTCGGTGGTTCCCCTCCTCGCGCTCCAGGACTTCCACTTCACACCGTACAACACCGGGCGGGGACGGCCAATGCGAATACGCCGATGGACTCGAGGATATGGTCAACTTTCGCAGGTTGGTCAGGCTCCACACCCCGCCCGCCCTTCCCCAATCTCCCACTTCTCCACAGGGACAGGACGGCTGAATGGATCAGACTGTGTGGAGTAAGATAATATAATCAGAAAAAAAATATAAACATAAATAAAAAATAAAAAAAAATAAAAAAATAAATATATAAATATATATAAAAAAACAATTACAGTTTAATAACAATAGCATGCATACGAGACTTTGTGTAAAGGTATCTCTTTAAATTTTTGATTGAGTGGACTGTAGCCTAAGACTATCCCTATTTTTTAATGGCTTTTAAGGATGTTTATAATGTATATTATAATGTTATTTGTTGGTTTTGTACTCTTCCTTTCATTTTACAATTACATTCAGTTCGCAATCCGTCTCTTTGCACCACCTGGCGGTAGTTTCGCGAATGATTTTAACACGCGACTGACTTGCAGTTAAGGTGTGGTGGTATTACCCATTTTGGTTGTTCAACCTACTGTGTAATTAATTATATAGCACACAAGTGATGATAAATACAATAATCATGTTACAAACGATGCTGTTCTTTAAATTAATAAATAATAATGTTTTGAGTAACAAATCAGAATATTAGAATGATTTCTGAAAAGATTGTGTTGACTTGAGGAATGATGCTAAAAAATTCAGCTTTGATTGTCCTAATAAACTGTTTAACTGCACTCGCAAGTGATCTCAAGTTATTTTGTGGGATAATTAAATATATTCTAAATAAACTACAAACCTAAAAATATATTCTTTATTTTGTCCTCACATTCTTTCTTGTAACTCTTCCCTCTCGTCACTCACCTGCCTGAAAGGATCATTATGCAGCTCACTATGCGGGTCTTTGTTTGTCTTCTCAGGTGTGAATCACACAAATATTCAGATAGTTGATGCCTACTTGCATATGCCCTTTTAAAAACACAAAAGTTGTCTTAGAAATTTTAAATTAATCTATTGTTTTATGTGAGTGAGTAAACAAGATGATTTTCACAATCATTTTGAAGCAAAAAAATTCTAGGCTACAAGCTCACATTTGACAGTCTTATGAACAAATGCTCTGTATGTGTTTTATGACATTATTTCAGTGACTTCAAAAATTTTAGTTTTTCACTAACCACGCATAAACATTGTTTTCTCAAAAACACAATTATGGTACATGCATGCCAATTACATATTATTGTTTGTTACGAGGATTCAGAGACATTCGGATCCAATTGGCAGTATTTTATTTAAGAGTGGGTCAGACAGGCAGAAATCAGGAGTGGCGTCGTGTGCCTCCGCAACACACCACAGTGAATGCAGAGCCCACAATCAGCAATGCATAGTCTATAAAACTGACCAAGAGATGACCGGGGACCCTCACTGATTAATCTCATGACTTTAGCGGTTCATTTAGTCCATCACAAAAAGAAATCTATCAGCACAAATCCGGCAGATCAAAGAAATAAGTGAGGTCTAAGTACTCTAGTACATATTCCTCGAGTGATCCAGTGCCCTGCTTGAGGGCTAATAATAGGCTTGCCATATCCATACCTGGCCAGTGTCCATACGAAAAAAGCTGCTGGATCTTGAGCGGCGAAGTCTTCTGTTAGAGGAGTCAGAGACGTTCGGATCCAATTGCAGTATTTACTTAAGAGTGTTCAGACAGGCAGAAATCAGGAATGGCGTCAGGCAGGTCAGGGATAACCAGAATTGAAAACAGAAAGCAGAGATCGGGGCAGGCAGCAGAGCATCAGAGTCGGAATACACAATCCAAAGGTCAGACACGGAAGACCACTTCACCCAGACTGAGAGTGACTGTGCTGCTTATATGCGTGTGTGACTTCACCCAGACTGAGAGTGAGTGTGCTGCTTATATGCGTGTGTGTGTATTAGCTGCAGGTGTGTGTAATTAGATGCAGGTGTGTGTGTGTGTGCAATCAGTTCCAGGAATGAGGCAGGATGGGAAATGGAGTTCGAAAAAGTGGATGGAAACAAAAATGCCAGAGTCCTGAGTGGAGTGCCCTTTTTTGGCGTTTATGGGCACTCCAGCTAATCATCGTGACAATTGTAGCCCAGTTGTACTGATTACAGTGTTATTAAACTTTAGCTATGTATCTATTTATAAGCAACTGAAAAAAGCACAAAAGTCAGGGATGTCAAAATTTCTCCAGGCCCCCAAACCCCCCTAGACCTCAGAGGGTTAAATAAAGCATTTCTGAGCACCTCTGCACCAGTCACAAACGCTCCATTCACGTACAGGAATATTTTAAAAGAGCCTGTTGATGCAGTAGGTATTTATTTCTAACTCACATCTAGAAACTGTCAAAATCCATCATGTGTCTCTGTAAATGTTTGAGGCCCACCACAATCAGAGGATCCCTCAGGAGGTTTCTGTGTCACGTCTACAAAAAAAATATTTGTAATGATGGAAAATATATTCACCATAAATATACAGGTTGGACACAGGCTATTTTATTATTGACAGATAAAATAAATTTTAACAAGCATTGCTGAAAGCAGCTGTTCAAATGGTTTCAAACACCAAATGATCATTCCTGGTCATATGGTGATAAACCCTTACATCATCATTCACAGAAGCTTTGCCTGTTCTCATTATTAGTGCAAGCTGACAGTTAATTAAACACTCGAGACAACCAATGATTTAATGAGAATATAAAATAATTATAAATAAAATAAAACTTTAATATTAATATAAAACTTATTAAAATATACTTTCTTTATAATAAATATAAAAATTAAGAAAATAATTAATATAAAATGAATATAAAATATTTGTAATTAGAAATGGACTATAATTTGTAAGTAATATACACAGCACTGAAATATATATCGAATGGCAATAAATGAAACCATTAGGAGAAAATTATATAAGGCTCATGTTGCTCTGCTGGTGTGATTATTGTATGATTAATTTTCCTGATTTGTGGACGGTTCTAGTTTCACAGAAGCGTAAAGTAAAGTAAAGTTCTTCCTGTGTTTTGTTCACTTTCCTCTGATCTACAGACTGAGTGTTTAAATCATGCTAGAGTTGCTATAATTTCTCCTTCATTCTGTGTGAAACATGTTACTTCAGTGCGTGTCAACTCTGAACCCAATCTATAGGCCATTCTTTACTTTATTTACTGTTAGTTTAGCAGTTTTCCTGCATGCCATTAAATTCTAGAAATAAAATCAGTCCATTATTATTTTCCACTATCCACGACTCTCTTATAGGAAATTTATTCTAAAACAGTTTTTTAAAAGTATTTTGAAATTATTAACATCAATTCCTGCTTGCTCAAACAAAGAGTCTTTGCACACGCAACAACGAGCGTCTCTAAAGTGCTTCTTGCTGCATGGATCATAATGTGCTGCTTTTCCCGAAGATCATTAAATTTAGGCAATATTTCTAATCAAAAGCTGATCACAGATATCAATTGTTTATTAATTTTAGATATTTGAATAGTTCTGGAAATTCTAAGGGTATTTTTGGGGCCTGGAGAACCTTTAACCCTCTGGAGTCTAAGGGTATTTTTGGGGCCTGGAGAAGTTTTGTCATGCCCTGACATTTGTGCTTTTTTTCAGTTTCTTTATAAAATATCTAAATGGCTAAAGTCTAATCTCACCTGTAATCAGCACAAAAATGGGCTATAATAATATGTGAGCAGCATGTATGTACATGAATTTGTGTTTTTTGAGAAAAAAAAATGTTATGCGTGGTTAGTGAAAAACTAAAAATGTTAAATCACTTGAATAAGTCAATAAAACACATACAGAACATTGGTTCCCGGAACTTTTGAGAACTGGAGCTTTGTAGCCTAGAATTTTTTTTTTCTAAATTATGTGAAAATCATCTTGTTTACTCACTTACAGAAAACAATATATTGATTTAAATTTTCTAAGACACTTTTTGTTGGTAAAAGTCATATGCGAGTAATTGTCAACTATCATGAATTCACACCTGAGAAGACAAAGGCCTGCATAATGAGCTGCATAATGAGCCATTCAGTCAGCTGTGTCACTGAGAGGGATGAGTTACAAGAAAGAATGTGCAGACAAAATAAATGTATATATATTTTATGTTTGTAGTATATTTAGAATATATTTAATTACTGACTTTCAAACTGAATTTTTTGCATCATTACTCCTTAAACAGTTTATTAGGAACAATCAAAGCTGACTTTCAAACTGAATTTTTTGCATCATTACTCCAGTCACACAAGCATTCAGAAATCCTTTTAACAATCTTATTTTCTACAAAAAAAAAAAAAAAAAAAAAAAAACATTATTATCGTTCTTATTATTATTATTATTATTAATCTTGAAAAGAGCTGAGAATATATTTTTTTCAGGTTTTTTAGGGGGGATAAATTGAAAGAACAGCATTGTGTTCATTTGTTACAGTTACATTTATTGGTACACTTTATATTATTTACATCAAGCTTTTGAATGGTATAGTAGTGTATATTGTTATTGAAACTTCATAATATTTCACTTGATTAGACATTTAGTGAGGAATTATAGTTTGGAAAAAGTCTCTAGAAAAAATCTAACTAGTAAAATGTTTACACGTTATGTGAAAACTAGTACAAGTATATAAATAAATAAAAAAAGACTTGCTCATGTTTATGATCTCTGCTGAATAAAGTGCTTCATTCCTTTTTTCTGAGGAAATCCAAATCTCAAATCCTCAACCACATCACAATCCTTTTGGGGTGAATTATGTCTTATTCCCTTTCATCGCGAAGCAAACAGTAAAATAAAAAAAACTTGAAGAACAATCTCGCTGTGTTGTCTTCTGTTGTGTGGGCGTATTCAAGCCGCGCGCTTCAGTGAAACATTATCATCTCAATAGCGCACTCGGCGCGGGGGCGTGGTCGCATTAGAAGATAATGAAGGGAGACGTGAAAAACGGACATCGCGTTGTTTTCATATGGATTTACTTATCACAGAATATTTGTTTTCGGCAGCACTTGTTTAGTTTTAAAAGTAGACATGTCAGGCTTTCTATAGATGTCTCTCTCATGTCTCTGTGTTGATTATTCACTGAGTTGCAGTTCATTTTTTAATGACGCATTTGTAAATGAAGATCAGAGCAGACCAAAGGCTGCAAACAGCACTCCTTGTTTGTTATCTTTTATTTTATAAATGCACAAAGTTTTGTTGTTATTATGTCTGTATAAAAAAAAGTAGACCCCTTACAGATTCGATTGATTTATTGCTCTTATCTGTACGATCAAAACTGAAAGTGTAATTTAAGTTCTTTTCGGGGTTTATCAGGAGAAAATACCCCAAAACGGTACGTATACGCGTTAATCGACTCCAGAGGATTAAACCTTTGACCAGGCTGCTGGATTCTGCTTTTTGGGCCGGCAGGTGGATTCTTACACCTATAGGTAAACGTGGATGATTTCCTCAACCTCTGCCATCATACCACCTGCGAACGACATCTGTTTGATAGATTGATTTTGGTGTGGACTGGACGAAGATCTCCGCTTCGTCATACCCCGCGGCATCCCTGCTGCACCCGGGAGGCTTACATCAACTTCGCACTGTGGGTGAATGGATCTGCATTCACAGAGGGCGAAGCGGAGGATGACAGCAGCCTCGTCCAGCCACACCTCACAGTTTTCATGCAGCCAGACCCAGAGCATAGCCAACCAACACCCATTACCATGGAGACGACTAAGTTCCCTGCTGATGGAGGGCTTCCACTCAGCACCTGTGACAACAGTGCCTACTAACACAAAGGAGCAGAAGCCCCAACGTAAGTCTGACCAGGGGTGAGCCGGCAACAGCCGTCCCTGAGGGAATTCTGGTTGACATTGATACAGGGGAGGACTGGCTTTTTGACTGGGGACACTGTAAAACAGCCTTCCACCCTGATCTCAGTACTCTTTCTTTATCATCATTGGTTTTTAGCCAGCCACAGAGACTGAATTTTCACCCCCTGTAGGAACTGTGAATTGTTTATCAGTGGTCCTGCCCCAACTCCTTCTCCCATCTTCACTATTTAAATACTGCCAGTCCTCCAGCCCTGTCTCAGCTTGTTTTCTGTAGCCCTTCGTCTTCTCACCTGATGCCTTTCAACGTGGACAATCCTCAGGTCATGAAGTCACCAGCTTCACCTGAGCAAGAGAATCCTGTGGCTCCACCTCCTTTCTCTGATCCTATGGCTCCTCCCACCCTCAGCTCCACCAGAGACCTTCTGCCTTATTGCTCCACCGGGTTTTCCTTGTCCCTCCAGCTTCACCTTGGTCAGTTTTCGCCCTGCCTGTGCCAAGGAAATCCGACCCTTGCACTGTGCTCCGTCTCTCCACCCTGTGACATCAGCAGGCTCCTCCTTCCACCGGGCTTGCTCCTCAGTAACACACCGGCTCTGCCTCAGTCCTCAGGCACGGACGCTTGTCGCAGAGGCTCCGTCTAGGTCTCCAGTGCCAGTGGTGTCACCACGTAAGGTGTTGCGTAATGTCTACACCTTGGCTCCACTGTGGGCTGTTGTCTTCACAGTGCTCTGGGTCTCTACCATGTGGTCACTCTTCCCGTCATCACTCTCATGAATGCTCCCACCATCTGTTCCTCTGTGGAGTCTCTACAGTTCAGCCTGCCTGTTATTGCCAGCCTTTCACCTGCTTCTCGACCTCCACCCAAAGCCCCCTCCCTCCCTCCTTCCCATCTCCTGTATGTCTTTGGTTACAGCACAAGGTCATACCTTTTGGGGAGGGGTTTTATGTCAAGTCAAATCAAGTCACCTTTATTTGTTTTAGTGCTTTATACAATACTGGTTGTCAACGCTCCTAAAAGAGGTGCTTCCAGAAGTCATAGATCCTCTTCTGACTATTACTATTTATCAGTCACAAGGATATGTCCCCAAAACACTTTTGCTAAGTTTTTAGTAAATGAAACTGGCTTTTAACACTTTTGCTAAGTTTTTAGTAAATGAAAATCACAACTTTACCCCAAAGAACTAGTTAATTACAGACCGATCTCGAATCTACCTCTTCTGTCCAAGATACTAGAAAAGGAAGTATCCTCACAATTATATTCCTTCCTAGAGAAAAAATGGTATCTGTGAGAATTTCCAGTCAGGATTTAAACTGTATCATTGTACTGAGACTGCTCTCCTTCGAGTTACAAATGTCCTGCTCTTGCTATTGGATCTTAGTGCTGGGCGTTCGACACTTTTGACCACAACATCTTTTGAATAGAATAGAAAACTTTGTTGGCATTAATGGAAGTGCATCAGCATGGTTTTAATCGTACTTATATGACTGCCATCAATTTGGAGCAGTGAATGAAGAGGTATCATATCGATCACAAATGCAGCATGGGGACCTCAAGGCTCAGTACTAGGTCTGTTACTCTTTACGCTTTACATGTAACCCTTGGGAGATACCATCAGGAAACACGGTGTTAGCTTTCACTTTTATGCTGATGATATACTCAAAAAAGCTCTATATTTCTTTGCGGCCCAGCGAAACATACCAATTTGAAAAACTGGCAGAATGCATAGTCGATTTAAAAAACTGGATGACAGGTAATTTCTAACTGCTAAATTCTGAAAAAAAAGAAGTGTTAATTATAGGGCCTAAAAACTCTGCATTTAACATCCTATAGAACACTGTCAAAGATTTGGATGGCTGCTCTGTCAATTCTTCAACAGTTAGGAACCTAGGTGTGCTATTTGAGAGCAATCTTTCCTTAGAAAACCACGTTTCTAGCATTTGTAATACTGCATTTTCCATCTCAAAATATATATATATCTAAATTATGACCTATGCTCTGAATGTCAAAACTGCAAAAAAAAATGTTAATCCGCATGCGTTTATGACCTCAAGGTTAGATTATTGTAATGCTTTACTGTGTGGTTGTTCTGCACGCTTAATAAACTCTAGCTGGTCCAAATGGAGGCAGCTAGAGTTTTTACTAGAACCAGGAAGTATGGCCATATTAGCCCAGTTCTATCAACACTGCACTGGCTACCCTATTAAACATCTTATAGATTTTAAAATCTTACTTGTTATTTATAAAGCCCTGAATGGTTTAGCACCTCAGTATTTGAACGAGCTCTTGTTACATCATAGTCCTCCACATCCGCTGCCATCTCAAAACTCTGGCAATTTGATAATACCTAGAACATCAAAGTCAACTGTGGGAGGCAGATCCTATTAGTGCCCAAACTCTGGAATAACCCCTACCTAACATTGTTCGGGAGGCAGACACACCTCTGTCAATTTAAATCTAGATTAAAGACCCATCTCTTTAACCTGGTTTACACATAACACTAACAAATATAAATATCCACAAATATACGTTAAAGAATTTTTAGGTTGCATTAATTAGGTAACCTGGAACCGGGAACTCTTCCCATAACACCTGATGTACTTGGTACATCGTTTTAGAAGAATGGCATCTACAGGTGCAGCTCAATAAATTAGAATGCCGTGAAAAAGTTAATTTATTTCAGTAATTTAACGCAAAATTGTGAAACTCGTGTATTAAATAAATTCAATGCACACAGACTGAAGTAGTTTAAGTCTTTTTTTTTCTTTTAATTGTGATGGTGATTAATTGTGGCTCACATTTAACAAAAACCCCACCTAATCACTATCTCAGCTAATTAGAATATGGTGACATGCCAATCAGATAATCAACTCAAAACACCTACAAAGGTTTCCTGAGCCTACAAAATGGTCCTCTCAGTTTTGGTTCACTAGGCTACACAATCATGGGGAAGACTGTTGAGTCTGACAGTTGTCCAGATGGACAATCATTGACACCCTTCACAAGGAGGTTAAGCCACCAACATTCATTGCCAAAAAAGCTGGCTGTTCATAGAGTGCTGTATCCAAGCATGTTACAGAAAGTTGAGTTGGAAGGAAAAGTGTGGAAGAAAAAGATGCACAACCAACAGAGAGAACCGCAGCCTTATGAGGATTGTCAAGCAAAAATCGATTTAAGGATTTGAGTGAAGCTCCACAAGGAATGGACTGGGGGTGGGGTCAAGGTGCATCAAGAAGAGCCACCACACATAGATGTGTTAAGGAATTTGGCTACAGTTGTCGTAATTCCTCTTGTTAAGCCACTCATTGAGCCACAGACAACGTCATAGGCGTCTGACCTGGGGCTAAGTAGAACAGAAGAACTGGGACTATGTTGCCCAGTGGGCCCAAATCCTCTTTTCAGATGAGAGGGAAGTTTGTATTTCATTGTGGAAATTCAAGGTCCTAGAGTCTGGAGGAAGGGTGGAGAAAGCTCGCATAGCCCAAGTTGCTTTGAAGTCCAGTGGTAAGTTTCCACAGGTCTGTGATGATTTGGGGGTGCAATGTCATCTGCTGGAGTTGGTCCATTGTGTTTTTTGAAAACCAAAGTCACTGCACACATTTACCTACAGAAATTTTGGAGCACTTCATGCTCCATTCTGCTGACCAGTTTTTGAAGATGCTTTCATTTTCCAGCAGGATTTGCACCTGCCCACAATGCCAAAAGCACCAAAAGTTAGTTAAATGACCTGGTGTTTGTGTCTTGACCTGGCCAGCAACTCACCAGACCGGAACCTCATAGAGAATCTATGGAGTATTGGTCAAGAGGAAAATGAGCAAACAAGAGACCAAAAAATGCAGATGAGATGAAGAGCCACTGTTCAAAGAAACCTGGGCTTCCATTACACCTCAGCAGTGCCACAAACTGATCACCTCATGTCCCATGCCAATTGAGGCAGTAATTAAAGCAAAAGGAGCCCCTACCACGTATTGATTAACTGTACAGTAAATGAACATACTTTCCAGAAGGCCCCCACATTCACTAAAATGTTTTTTTATTGTATTTCTTTTTTATTGTCTTATGAAGTAATATAAGTTGTTTGAGATAGTAATTGGTTTGGTTTTTGTTAAATGTGAGCCAAAAATCATCCACAATTAAAAGAACCAAGACTTCAACTACTTCAGTCTGTGTGCATTTGATTTAATTTTAAATACACAAGTTTTGAGTTGAATTACTGAAATAAATGAAACTTTTCCACGACATTCGTATAATTTATTGAGACTGCACCTGTATGTAAGATATTTAGTTCTGTTTTCTCTCTTATTCGAGGTTCTACTGTAGCACCAGATCCAGTCTGTATCCAGCCCAAATGGTGGTAGCAGCACCTAGAGAGGATCCTCCTATAGCAGCCCGCGAAAGTCAGCAGAGGACCAGACAACTAGCTGAGCCCAGATTCCCTGTAAAGACCTTGCCTCAGACGGCCACTGGGACAATACCACAGGAACCAGTTGAGTCCTCTGCACAATGTCGACTTGCTGCTGCGTCCGCTGAGAATTGAACTGCGTGGCTTTCGTCTGACTAGAGGTAGAATTGTCGGCCCCCCAACTGAGCCTGTTTCTCCCAAGGTTTATTTTTTTCTCCTTCCATTCTTGTCACAGATGGAGTTTTGGTTCCTTGCCACTGTCGCCTCTGCGCATTGCTTGGTTGGGGGACACGTATGTTCCAGCAATACTGCTGACTTGATGGGGCAAATGATTGAAACAGATCTATTTAAACTGAACTGAGCTGAATGATACATCACTGAATTCATATGATGAACAGCTTTAAATGAAAAATGAGTGTTTTACTAATTGTCATTTTGCTTATTGACACACGCTTTTCCTAATTAATGCTGCTAACAGTTTGCTTTTGACCACAATCTGTATTGTTAAAAGCTCTTGGTCCAGCTGAAATTTGTTTATTACATTTGCACAGAGGCAAACCACCCATTAAAGCATTACAATAATCTAAACCTTGAGGTCATGAATCGCATGAATTAACGTTTCGCATTTGACATTCAGAGCAGATTGCATAATTTTAGAGTATATTTTTTAAGATGGGAAGTTGTTTTCACAAACGATAGAGATTAGCTATCAAAATAGCACACGTAGGTTTCTAACTGATGATGAGTAATTAACAAAGGGGCCATCCAAGTGATTGATAGTGTGTTAAGATTGTTCGACCTGCAGAGATTTTTGGTCCAACATGAAAACTTTTTTTTTTTTTAGAATTTAAGCAGTATGAAATTAACTAGTCATCCAGTTTTATATCAACTATGCATTTTGTTAGTTTTCCAATTGTATGTTCAATCGGAGGGCGACAAAGAAATATAGAGGCCGAGTATCATCAGCATAATATGTGAATGCTAACACCATGGTTTTCTTGATGTTACCCTCCACCGCAGAAACACCTTGTTTCTTTGATGTTACCGCTCCACTGCAACATGCTCCACTGCTAGTCCACCTTTTTCGATGGAACCTATGCTCACTCTCTCCATCTCGTCCCTATCCTCTTTTTGGTTTCATCCTCACTTCCTTCACTGGCGCTCAGTTTTCAGCTCTGGACACGAACAGTGCTACTGACACTCTTTGCTCCCACTCTAACCACTTGCTTGGACAACTTTTGCCCACTGTCATCCAGACCAGCACGCACCACCCCATCTGCCCCCTGGCTTGTCCTGATGTTCTCCGTGAACATCGCTCTAAATCTGTGCTTAAAACAGGGCTGCAGAGAGGAAATGGCATAAATCAAGAAACTCTACGACCTCAGTGTGTATCATCTCTCTCCTCTCTTCTTCTCTGCAAATACTCTTCACGCTAAAACATCATACTAACCACAAACAAAATTAACAACTGTTCTGACTCTCCACACTCTTTCAAAACTTTCTCTTTCTTAGTCCGGACTGTCTCTTCTTAGTCGCCTCCACCTCCTCCATTTCATCGACTAGCTTACAGCCGACGACTTTGATTGGTTCTTGTCTTAATTTGTGAAGAAAACCTGGGCAACATGACTTCCCACCGCGCAGATGGGATGACAACTTCACATACGACCGTATGCACACTCTCTCTCCTCCTTCTCTCCCACTCTTAGAGATGACGTTACCAAACTTATCCTGTCCAGGTCCCTTCTACTATTTTTGTACAACCTTGTCCTATCCCACTCACCACCTTCAAGTCGATTTTCTTCTTGTCAGTAATACCATTCACTTAACTCACTATTATCAGCACCTTCTCTTCACTCTGGGTACACGTTTCCTCATGCGTTTAAGCAGGCTCGGGGAAGCCCACTGATTGTAGAAACAATCTCCTAAATCCAGGCACTTTGCGAAAACTACAGACCGGTATCCCTTCTTCCATTCTTTGCAAAGACACTATGAGCGAGTTTTGTGTTCAACCAAACTCTCTAGGTTTTCTTGTACAGTACTAAACCTCCTGGACAGCAACCAATCTGGCTTCAAAAGCAGCCACGTCACTGAGACTGCCCTATGACTCGGTTACTGAAGCCCTGCGACTGGCAAGAGCTAGCTTCCCAAATCCTCAGTATCTCATGTCGTTGCTGGACCTGTCATTGCGTTCGCTTTTGACACCAGTTAATCACCAGATTCTAATGTCCAACCCTCAGATGAAAAGATGGGCATCTCTGGAACCTCACTCCCTGTGTGTTTTACAAGTCCTAACCTCTCAGATAGATCCTTTCAGGGTGTGTGTGGAGGGTGTGAAGTTTCTAAGTCACAACTTCTTGCGTAACTGGGGTTCCTCAAGGCTCAGTGCTTGGACCACTTCTCTTCTCCATCTACATGACGTCCTTAGGAATCTGTTCATTCAGAAGCATGACTTTTCCTATCACTGCTTTGCTGATCACACTCAACTCTATTTCTCATTCCAACCAGAATGATCCGACGGTAGCTGTCTCGCATTGCAGCCGTCTGATCGTGACATTTCAAGCTCGATGAATTACCATCACTTCAGCTCAACCTTACTAAAGGGACAGAACTGCTGCTTTTCCAGCTAACCCCTTGTTACATCACACTACTCTATACAAGCTGGGTTCCTCAACCATAACTCCTTTCCAGGACAGCCAGAAACCTAGGAGTGGGTGTAGGGAGTATATTGTCTATGGCATCAGGTCAGTTTTTAGCTTCACAGGACCATATTAGCTACAACGACCCGGTCTCTGCAGATTTGCCTCCTACCAACATTAGGACGATTAGACCCCTTCCTGTCAGAGCAAGCCAACCCAACTTCTTGTACAAGCTCTTGTTCTCTCCAAGACTGCACTATTTGTAATGCCTCTCCCTGGGCAGGCTTCCCTGCATGGTGCTATCGAGCGTTAACAACTGATTCCAGAACGTCAGCAGCTGAGAGTTGTCTTCACTGAGCCAAAAAATAATCACGTTACTCCTCTCCGCCTCAGCTTACACGGGCTACCAGTAGACACTCGCATCATAATTCAAAAAAGGTAAACTGATGCTTAGCCTACACAAGACAACGGACCCCTTGGCGGCCAGCAACCACAGATAACATAAAACTCACTAAGTTCAAAACTTATGCCGCCCTCCAGAAAGCTTGCGTTCTGCAAGTGAAAGGCATCACTTGTTACGGTGCACATCCCAAAGATGTTTCATACTCACGTCTTCACGGAAACTTTTCCTGGACTTGTGCTCGTCTGGTGGGAATGACCTACCAATCTCCAATTCGAACATACCGAGTCTATACTCATTTCAAAAACAATCTACGATCATCTTTTTCACCAATGTAGAATAGAAAAACTCCCGAAAACGGGAAGACGAGGCGGGAACCCGCGAACACTCAAATAAAACTTAATTAACCAACTACAAGATAACAAAGGCACGCAAGCCCTCACGGGCGGACATGCCGCAACAAACAAAAACAAAACGTCACAACAATAAAAGCCCAGGCTGGTCCTATTTCGTCATTCACGGGTACGCTCCTCTTTTTAATCCTTACGATCTCCTCGGTTGGGACGCGCGACCGTGTGAGTGGAGCAGGGTGTCGCTCCTTTCCCAATCTACTACACTGGAATCGCTCCAGTTCCCACGGCTCTCGGGGGCCAGCCAGACCCCACTTGTCACATACCCACACGCCCCTCGCAGCAGGGGGTACCCACGAGGCTGTGCTCTACTCCCCCCCACGATCCTCCCTCGGGGGGGACCGCTCCACGTGACCTGCGGGAACTGGGGGTTAGGACAGACAGACGAGCAAGAGAAGGAAAAGGAGGGGGAAATGAAAAAAAACCAAGAATGAGGAACGGAGGGGGGGCCACGAGACGGAAAGGGAAAAAAAAAAAAAAAAAAAAAAAGAAACCTGCTGAAAAAAAAAAAAAAAAAAAAAATGAAAAAAAAAAAAAGAAAAGTGGACAAAAAAACCACGAAAAACGAAAAA